>NC_059378.1:13329141-13384141 GCF_019703515.2 Myxocyprinus asiaticus
TTTTCATAGCATGCAGACATGATTTTAGTAATAAGATATCACAGAATGAGTTTCATTCTGTGCCATCTGAGTCCTCGTTGAGGCTGTGTCATGTACTTGGCCGCATGTGTCATTAAACGGCAACTCCAGTGGCCACATGAAACAGTAACAAATCACATGTCTCTCTGCCCAAATATGGATGACTTTTGCACTGATCTGAACCCAATCCGATTGGTTTAGTGATCCATGACACTACATAATTTCTGATAGCATCATCTGATCCAGGAAAGTTAACATGTTTTCAGCCAGATTGCAAGATGCCAGATAGCCAGAAGCTGTGTGCACTGTGCACATCGTGCTTCATGTCAATTATCTAATGATCTATCCAGCCGATTACCTTGTCTATGGGCTCGTGTGAGAGACAATCGCATCCTCCAAGTAATAGTATGTGATATTTTCTGTTCTGTTTATTTTTCGTGAAGTTATAAGTGGAAATGTGGCATATGAGCAACACCTGTTCACATGAAACATAAATGTCAAAGACATATACTTAGCTATTTCTCACTATATTTTTGTCTGTGAGTAAACCAAATAGGTGGGTTGTATTCTACTCTTCGCGAGCTTTACAACAACATATGAAACATGGCTATTTGGTGAGTTAAGTTTTTACTGATTACAATATTATGTACAGTACAAAATGTTCATAAATAATCAAAATGGAAAACTTCTGATTTGTCTGCAATTTCAAAGCACTTGTTCGGTTTTGGTCATACTGCCTACATGCATTGTAAATAGAGCTTCTAAGCTTTCAAACGCTAGTTATTTTGTGTTGGTCAAGACTGCAGTTATTAATATTTTGACAGCTCAAAAGATTAAAGTCAGACTAAAATGATTAGCGACCTAGTAAATAATAAACTTCGTTTATAATGTTGAGATCCTTCGAAAGGATATGCAGAGTTGTAGGAGCTCCACACGAGGAACAGCACAAGGTTTGGCAAACTTTTTCACTATTTATTCTTATGATTAATCCAAGGAAAATTCTAATTTACATTATATGACACCTTCAATATTTGGATTCAGGTAATTTAGGTTCCAGTGGCTCTGAATCAAAGCTGAATGTGTAAAACATATTCACTTACTGTTTTTTGTATACCAAAGTCAGTTCAGTATAATATATTTGTTGTTAAACCATTGTTCCTTGTGAGTTCTTAGTATTAAGGAGAGAATTGCCATAGGGTGTGCATGCCACATGGATCCAAGAATGAGCAATGTCTGTCTGTGTCCTGCAGCCTGTGCATAAATTACCCTAAAAACAGCTTCAGCAAAAAGTGATGTGACGTCAGTTCAATAGGCTATCAAACCTTGAATGACAACATGGTTTTTTGCATTACCAAAATAGCTTGAGTCTAGGAGCCAGGCTCTATTGATGAGCCATAAAAGACATAAGCACTGCATATACTTTTGTTTACACGCTGGTAACTGTCCCGAATGACAAATGGGGATGTTTTAATACAACAGGCTCTGGCCTTGCAATTGGCATGCAGCAATTTCCTAGCCATGTTAAGAGTACTTACACTAGACAGATAAGGGCACTTTCAATTCATCAAATTAATAATCCAAATGCCAGGCTCTAACTGAATGTTCTGAAAACAGGCAAAACAGGAATTTGACGCTGGTTCAGAAAGGCCTTGGGATTTGTGTGTGCAAAACTTTTGGAATAATTCTCTCAAGTTTTTATGAGCAGAGACATCAACTGCTTTGACAGTCAAATGCTGTTATTAGTGTTTTCACTCATTTCAATCAAACACAATTCTTTCTCTTGATTTCTCCCTCTATGTTTCTTTAACTCTCTTTTGCTGTCTGTGGATGTGTCTATCTTTCAGTCTTTCTCCTCTCTCCTGTGTCATTGCCTGAAAAGGCAGTGGCTTTCCAACAATAGCAGGCATCCTTGACATTTCCACCTTTTCTAACTTCCTTCCCAAATATTCAAGACAGAAAGAGAGCTGCATGCATGTATTAGGTGAAGCTAACAGACAGCTGATACTGAAGGAATGCCATTTCAAGGGAAAAGCATGAGTCAAAGACTCCATATTCATGAACGGTACTGACCTCCCACCCGAGACGGTTTCCATCTGCACCTCTCCCTGTCACTCTCTCTTCATCCCTTGTGCAAGATTCAAGAACATGCCACTCAGTGACAGAATGTATGTGTCTCTCTCACTTTTGCCTTGCTTGTGCAATCTTACATATTTCCTTTTAAACCTATAGTCTCATTTAGCAAGACTTGTAACAGTTGGCATAAAGTCTGGTATACTTCACATATTCTGGCCAAGAACCATCCACAAAGTCATGCCAATCAGGTTAGAACTGGTGATTTCTGCCAGCTCTGACCATTTTTGTGTGCAATATACATCAGACAATCCATGAACAGGCTGTGCCGTTTAAGACTATTTACACTATACAAATACATTTGATAACAATATAAAAAGCATAATTTCCTTGTAGACTTACCTCTTTGCACCAGCATGGTCACCTCACTGCCTTTGGGACACTTGCTGAGCAGGTCGACCACCTGATTGTGTGTCAGGTTCTGCACGTTCCTCTTGTTGACCTCCATGATGATGTCGCCCTCCCTCAGCCCTCTGCATCGCGGGTAATCCACTATCTGCTTCACTCGCTGGCCTCCTCCAGAGGGGCTGTCCGCTATTGTGAAGCCAAATCCTTTGTCACCCTTCTCCATGTGGACGGTAATGAGCTCAGGCTGGATTACAATCGAAGATGCCAACGTGACCACATCACTGGGATAACCATGAGAGCCATTGGAAGCCACCTCCGCTGAAGGGCTGTGGGGACGTGGTGGGTCGCTAGAGCCATTTAAACTACCACCACCGCCTCCCGTTTCACTCCCATGACTAGATGGCGAGTCGTAACTCTCTTTACCATTGACGATGATGGGCTCCTTGTCTAAAATGGCCACAGAGGTCACCAGGCTGGTGTTGGGGTCATCGGGGTCAAAGGGCAAAGGATAGCCCCGGCAGAGTTCAAGGTCGACCATGGAGCCAATAGGAATGGACTGAAAGATCTTCACAACCTGGGCGTGTGTGTAACCCAGCACGCAGATGTCATTTACACTCACAATAACGTCACCTGGGAAAAAGATTAAATGGGTTGACTAAACTCAGGAACAAAGATCACAGCACTAAGATGAGTTTTACTACCACACCTGTACTTATTTTAGGAGATAACATCAACTTATGTATAATATGTGTACACATCCTGAATGAATAATGAATATCAAACACCAAAAAATCTTACAGTAAAATTCTTACATCATTACAATAAATTATTAAAGAAATAGTTCACCCAAAAAAGAAAAGTCCTCACTCACCCTTAAATCTAGGCTGCATTCGCATCTAGAATTAAAAAATGGTGCATAACACTCAGTTACAGTACAGACGCAAGAACCTGAAACACCATTTTCTAATCTGAACGCAGGGGTGGGCTAGACGCGAGCTTCGGTGGAGGCGTAGATAATCAGGTAATAACAACTTACATTTTGGTCTGTTCCTCAAGCAAAGTTATTGTATGGCTTCTGATGACAACAGCACACGAATATGGGCTACTTTTATGGTGTTTAATCGGCCTCCAGAACTTTCTTATCATTTATAAACAGTCACAAATTTCTCTGTTTGCGCTTATGACATTTATCATGTTCAAATAATGCTACAACACTTTGGGTTTGGGGGAAGCATCCTTTTTCTTGGTTTGGGCCACTGCCCCTCAAAATGTCTGTGCACGCCCCTGCATGAAGGGGAGTACATAATGACAGAATTTTCATTTTTGGGTTAAACTAGTACTTCTTTACTACTATTTATATATTTTCTTACCAGTTTCCATCTTCCCATCCAAGGCAGCTGGTCCATCGAGCACCAGACTCTTTATCTGCAGGAACTCATCTGGTTCATCTCCTCCTACTACAGTAAAGCCGAACCCACGCCTGCTCTTCTTCAGCTTGGTGTTAATGAATGTCCCCTTCAGTTCTGCTGGGTTCCTTGTAAAAAATGGCTTCCCTCCTGCAATAAGAAAAGCATTGCATTGTTTGTGTGTCATGGGAATATGAGAAGGTAAATTTGTCTATATCTAATGCTATATTACAGTATGTAGGGCTGGGTATTGATACAGATTTCCCGATTCGATTCTGATTCAATATCGTTTCGATATGGGTATATTTCAGTTATAATGTACATTTTGCTTACATATGAAATAAATTATCTTCCAGCTAATGCTATTAATTATATGGGGGACCTTCAAACCTGGTACATTATGAAAATATTAATTTAACTAATTATATTTTATTCGTTTTTTATAATTTTGGACACATTTTGCATTTTAAAAAATTAACAAATCCATGTATTCAATCAATAAATAAGATATTATATTTCATATATAATTTTTTTACTACATGATTACTGTTTAATTGCATAATTTTTACTATTTACAAGTATTTACATTGATTTGTTGAAAAGTACTAAAACCGGTACTGTCTCTTTAACAAACCCGGCAATTCCGTAAAGTGCATCAGTAGATGAGTGCGTGTTAATGAGACAGGACTAGAATGGCTTTATCTTATCTGTGCCATGTATGATTATTACACTGACTGTAGTGAACAGAAATGGTATTAAAAGAGACATTATTCAATGACAAATGGGTTGTGTGGATCTCGTCTTTGGACACACATTACCTAAAACAACTTTTAGTCTCAACGCATAGTGAAAGGATCTCGCTGCTGAATACTCCACCAATATACTACACAATTACTGGTGAGTGAAATGTAAACATTTACCAGCCAGTTGCCCAATATATATATATTTGAGTCATATAGCACGACATTTGTTTGCTAATGTGAGCGATTTCCTCTCATTGTAGTAAAGAGTTGTGCCAGGACTTTGGTTGCACGTTGAGTAAAAGATTGATCTTGGGATTTAAGAATCGATATCGAGATCGTTAAAATGACGATAGCGATGCATCAGAAAATCTATATTTTTACCCACCCCTAATACTATGTATTCAGACTAAATAAGGCCTACATAACCTACAAACTTCAAGGCTTTTTACACAAGACTTTGTCAAGCCAACAACAAAGTTTGCCTTAATGAGCTTTCCTTTTTTAGTTAGTACTGCTCTGTCAATGTCAGAAATGACAGTGTAGACCTCTGCAGATAATTTTGTGAAATAATAATGTTATTTTAATTGTACAGAAATTTGCAAAAATGAATGTGAGCAGATGCATCGGCTGGTAGTCGATCCTAGATCAGAGCAAAAGTACAGTTAGAACCCACAACAAATTAGTCTGACACTCAAGAGAGAATGAAAGGAGAAACTGTAGGAGTGGGCAGAGGAGAAGGGTGTGATAGGCTAGAGAGAGGTTGTGTGATCTGTTCATCATGGCCTGTCATGACAGAAGGAATAGAGCAAGCTGCAGAGAGACCCTGAGGAGAGAGAGACACACTGTACACTGAATGTAAATGACTGGACATGATAGAGATATATAAATGAGAGAGGGAAAACACGACAGAGAGAGAGAAACAGAGCTGTTTATAAGAGAATAAATTCTAAATGCACACACATACATCAAACAGCATTTACAGTGGGGTCTCAAAAGTGACAGTACATTGAAAATATGGAATTCAAAATCTAATTTAAACTTGGAAATAAACAAAGTTTTAAGATTTAAAAAAAAAAAAAGATCAACAAAGAAACGCTATGATGTAAAATGAACAAAATATTTAAAATTCTGCCCTATTTCTAAGTCACTAATCAAATAAACAAATATGTGACATTGGCCATGTTGACTAAAAAAGGTCAGATTTCCTTGCTTCCATTGAAGAACACAAGATGCTCTAAGGAGCATTCTCAAATCAAGCTGGGATAACATGGATCATCAGATTTTGCACAAACTTGTGGATGTCCATGCTCAAGTGCATGCTGTCATTAAAGTAAAAGGGGGGCATACCAATTACTTTAGCCCTATATAATTACTAAACACTAAATATTATTATTGAAATTTCACTTTTTTTCTCTCTCTCTTTTTTTTTTTTTTTTTTTTTTAACTCAGATTGTTATGATTTGCAATGAATAGACTTTTGGACCCCACTTTATCTAATACTAAATGTATAAAAAAAAAAAAATGATCAAAGATTAAAATGTTTGCAACATTTTTACAATCTCAAGCCTCGTGCGACCGTGCGTACACATGCGTGGACGTTGTATTTTGGCTTCGCTAAATTCATTTAAACCGACTGATCTCTGTTCAGGAGACTCTGTGCTGACAGTAAAGGGTTAATCTTTCGATTATGTGACAAAACAACATGGTGTTGACCACAGCAGAGTTTGAAACGCCACGCCGCTAAACACAATGTACACTAATTTTTTCCTTAGAAATCCTATTTTTACTGTGCACTTTCACATTGAGAATCAATGGGTTCATCCAAAAGCTGAAAAATGTTTCTTTCAGAGGCTTTATATGCAGTTAGGATGAAAATAAGGTGCATTTCGAACTGTTCTTAGACCAATGGAGACAGACAGCTCACTGGAGGTTAAGTCTAAATAGTGAGCAAGGGAGCAAGGGAGTATCCTATAGCTCTCTATGCAGCTAAGTGCATCAATAACAACACTCCTGGAAACACAATAAACAATTTGATAAAAATAAATCTGGCTTTCTATAGCCAGGTATTATTTAAAATTTCACAACTTAGTCCCGCAGTCCAAATATGTGGGCATCAAATTTTAGGAAAACGATTTGGTCTAGATTTTAAAAAATGTTCTGCATGTTTATTAGGTGCTACTAGTTACAAATCAAAAAGGAAAAGGAAAATGCCCCCATCCGTCACGCTCAAGGTCTCAGGAGGCAAGAGCATGAGCCTTGGTCAGATCTTTGTGCATCAAATAATGTGTGAATTGCAGATGAAATCTTTTAAAAGGACACCATCTCTTTTCACTGACATTGTACATAATGCATATTTTGTATAAGATGACACCATAAAAACCAGCAATTGAAAGCGAAATTGAAAACAGAAATTGAAAGAGCACCCACATGAAGACGCAATAGAGAAATGGTAACTGGTGTGAAGGACAAGACATTATGTCTTTTCTCTAAAAGAGTGTGTTTGCTAAATCTGTTGTAAATAACCCTATGCAGCTAAATTAAAAATTTTCAAACAATACAGGGACGGAAGAGACAGAGAGCTGAGGGAAGGAAGATTTGGAAAAAGTGAACAAAGTGAGTGAAAAGTGAATGTCCACAGAGGAATACGTCACGCACGGGTGTGTCTGTGTTTGTGTTACAAACAAAAAAAAGGAGGCAGCACATACGTTTAGCCCCCAGTTGGGTTGGCAGTGGAGGGGCGGTGCCGGGGTCTCTGTAAGTCTCTTGGTGGTTAGCAGCATAGCTCGCTAGCGGTGCTCCTGACGAATGCTCCTCTATCCATTCTGAAAGAGTGAAGGGTGCACTTCCTTTTTTTGTGTCTTTTAAGTCAGTCGCACTTCCTGATTATTCAAACTAATACTGAGGCAGTGCAACTGCCATCCTTAGAGCCAAGATAGTGATTAAATAAAAAATGTCCCCCATGTCCTAACTGCATCTAGGTGTGACACAAATCTCAGAATGCATATTGTCAGTATTGTATCGTTACCAGAGGCAGGATATGAGATATTGAACATTCGAAAGAAGTTATTAGGTAATCAGGACAGTGATATTCAGCTGAACTGCATGGGATCAAGACCCAGAGCATGTTGAATCCATTTCTATGGAATTAAGAGAGTTACTCAAGTAGCCTTTAAATGAATATTTAAGTTTAAATACAAGGTAAAGGGGCATTCTGTCACCTACCATAGGAAATAATTTCGAAATTGTATCTCAGTTTGTAAAAAAAATAATTTGTGTACAGAAACACATTTACAGTTGAAGTCTATGGGGCAACCGTTACTGTATGCTTGCCCCATAGACCTAAATTGTAACTTTCTCAACAAGTTTGTTTTTTTGTTTTTTTTATTTTCTCAAAATTGAGGTACAAGTCAAAATTATTTTCTGTGGTAACCAGCAGCTTAAAGGGATTGTTCACCCAAAATAAAAAATTGGAAAATTCTCATTCATCATTCACCCTCATGCCATCCCAGATGTGTATGACTTTCTTTCTTCTGCTGAACATAAATGAAGATTTTTAGAAAAATATTTCAGCTCTGTAGGTCCATACAGTGCAAGTCAATGGGTACCAAAATTTTTAAGCACCAAAAAGCACATAAAGTCTACATTAAAATAACCCATAAGACTCCAGTGGTTAAATCCATATCTTCAGAAGCGATATGATAGGTGTGAGTGAGAAACAGATCAATATTTAAGTCCTTTTTTCCTATAAATTCTCCCCCCTGCCCAGTAGGTGGCATATGCACAAAGAAAGCGAATCGCCAAAAACAAAAGAAGTATGTAAAAGTGAAAGTGGAGATTTATAGTAAAAAAGGACTTAAATATTGATCTGTTTCTCACCTAAACTTATATCGCTTCAGAAGGCGTGGCCTTTACAACTAGATTTGTGTGAATTATTTTTATGTTGCCTTTATGGGTTTTTTGAAGCTTTAAAGTTTTGGTATCCATTCACTATGGACCAACAGAGCTGAGATATTCTTCTAAAAATCTTTATTTATGTTCAGCAGAAGAAAGAAATTCATACACATCTTGGATGCAATGAGGGTGAGTAAATGATAAGAGAAATTCCATTTTTGGGTGAACTATTCCTTTAACTTGTACAGTATTTACCCTGAAATAATCCTTTAATGATAGTAAAGTTTACCTCTGTATTGAAAATGAGCCAGTGTGAAAAAACCCTGATTATATCATATTTAATCTAAGATCAGGTTTAAACAAAGACTGGCCCAAAACATACACATTTATTCATTTAAACACATCAAGTTGAGGTGTAAAAGGAGTGTAAAAAACACCTGTATACACACCATAAGCTTAATGTTATACAGATTTTTCATTTTTTTATTAATGTGATACATTTAAACAAACCCTTAAAAGCAGTGATGAATAAGTGAAAGCAAAATTTAAAACATTTAAAGCTACATTAAAAACTTAAACCATGAGAAGATTAACTGTAAAGTAAAATAAATTCAACATTCCAAAATAATAACACTAGCACAACACCAAATGACAGACATGGACCATCACAGATGTAAAAGTAGAATTAAATTAAAGAAAAAAAACCCCGGCATGTTGTGCCTGAAACGAACCTTGGATATACCGCTCACCTTCAGAAGGCTGAGACTGCTCCAGTTGCTTCTTCCTTTTAGCCTCCAGAATTGGGTTTTCATACTGAGTCTTCCTGTTAATATGGCTGGGATATGGACAGAGAGAGAGTGAGAGAGAGAATAATGATGTGTGAGCAGAGGACACGATAGGGCAGGAAAAGGTTGAGCAGAAGGAGAGAAAGGAAAAGGAAGAGGAATAAAGTGAATTAATTCACAGAAATGGCAATAAAAGGAGCCTTAAATGAATAGTTCAGTCAAAAATTAAAATTCTTTCATTCATACACTATCATGTAATTCCAAATCTGTACTACAGTACTTTCTTCTGTGATACACAAAAGGAGAAATGATTAAGAATGCAGTGGTTGGGGGCCTGGGTAGCTCAGCAAGTAAAGATGCTGACTACCGCACCTGGAGTCGCAAGTTCGAATCCAGGACATGCTGAGTGACTCCAGTCAGGCTTCCTAAACAACCAATTGGCCCAGTTGCTAGGGTGGGTAGAGTCACGTTGGGTTAACCTCCTACTCATGGTCACTATAATGTGGTTCTCGCTCTCGGTGGGGCGCGTGGTGAGTTGTGTGTGGATACGAGGCAAATTACGAGGCAAATACAGTTCAAAACTTACATAAACATTTGCAATGACAAAAACTGGAATGCTTCCTTCCTCAGAGGTTGAAACAACATCAAAACATATGAATGCATTTATATTTATACGCAACAAACCCAAGGGTCTCTCAGAAGGAGAAGGAGTGAGAACAAGTTTTCAAAATGGTAACGGCAACAAAGGGTATGTACAGCCGAAATGGAACAGGCCCGATCAAATGAATGGATACTGACTCTTTATTGTTTGGGATATACTGAAGTGAAGAAATGTATTATGGGTAAATATAAAATATAACTTACTCAACATAATACACCCCATACACTGGATCATCAATCTTCTCCCAGCCTGTGGGCAGCTCTGGAAAAGAAGCAAAAACACAAGAGATTCTGAATCATTGTTACCAATTCAACAAAGCTTAAATCAAGTCCTTAGTAATGTGAGGTCTTGATATTTCTACCAATTAAAACTTCAGAGATTTCAAACTAACAAGCCAGCTGTTTGAAACTATAATGATCATGTTGAGAAACTCATAAATTATATGATGCAAATGCAAATCCTCATGTCTTAACCAGGCCTGATGAGACAAGTTTACAGTGACAAATAATTTGTCTGTCCTATCTAAACATGACAAAATCTGAGTGAATACAAATATATTTAATGTTAAATATACAGTTATGTGGAGCAGAATTTTGGACCAATGTGATTTTATATATATATATATATATATATATATATATATATATATATATATATATATATATATAAAGTGTTTAAAAAGTAAAACATCCATAAGTGTCAGTGGAATTATTTGCTATTTGAGAGATCAGAAGTTTTTTTAATAACAGGCTAAAGTTTGCATGTTGAGGTTTGCCATCTCAGTTTGCCCTCAGAAACACAGCTCTCTGACAAAGTTTGAATAAACAACAGATCTGTAAAGCATTTCCAACTCTTTTGACCTTGCAAACAACAAGGCTCCAAAAATATTCAAAATCTTGCAGGAAACGATGCAAGATACAATGCAAATGCAAAAACAATGCAAGATATTCAGAGATAACAACTTGCAAACAACAGCAAAACTGTTAAGGTGAAAAAATACACAAAATGTCTATAATAATAAAATAATCATGAGAAAGCACCACTGTGTTTGACATTGCAATGTATCTCCTCCATGCATATGAAAATATTGTGTACTTTGCCATGACGACGCTTGTTTCGGCAAAAATGTCTTTGCGCCTGGGACACAGAGCAGCTGTATTTGCCTAGCGCCGGCAGAATGCACGAAACTCATCATTATGGCTCCCAGAGAGAACACTTCTATATTGTGCCAGTTTCTAATTGGTCAACAAAAGCTGCACACATTTATAATGTTTTGAGCAAAGCAAGAACTCATTATCTCTCCCAGACAGCATTAGCAAATAAGGATGACTGCCGTACTGTTCTAATGAACCTATAAATGTCAAACAACACTAATTGCTTACAAATAATGATCTACTGTTGAGCAATTCACTCTGCAGCCTCTGTCTCATTTATAACTCCTCCATTCTTGGGTTAAACCTTTCTCGGTTTAAACATTTGTAATCAACAAGTGTTTTTGTTGGGTGAAACTTAAAGCTGTAGGATTTACGTACACAAATAATATGAAATATTATAAGTTCACCGTTCATCTTAAAATAAGCCCAAGCTGAAGCATGTGAGAGGGCATGTTTTTGGAAAATATTAAACCAAATTCTAAATTCCAACTGCATAAATTTGTGAAACCATTTTCCTCCACGAAAAAATATAATTCATGCTGTAACAGTTGTCATGACGGTGCGAGCTCTGGTGCAAAGAAGGGATAATTTACACCTGTCAAAGCCTCTTCTACTAGACAACCTTGCTTAAAAAAATTTAATCTTAGATAGCTGGCTAGTCTTCGCTGATTTTAGCTGGTTTAAGCTGGTCTCCCAGCCTGGCCAGCTGAAAAGTGCCCCAAACCCCTCAGTCCAACCTGACCACAATAGAGCGCAACAGTCTGGTTTAGGATGCAAAAATCCCATAATTGTTTTCCACAGACTAATTGATTTTCGACGATATATATATATTGGTGCCAAAAGTTTGGAATAATGTACAGATTTTGCTGTTTCGGAAGGAAATTGGTACTTTAATTCACCAAAGTGGCATTCAACTGATCACAAAGTGTAGTCAGGACTGATGTAAAAAACAGCACCACCACTATTTGAAAATAGTCATTTTTGATCAAATCTAGACAGGCCCCATTTCCAGCAGCCATCACTCTAACTCAGTAATCATGCTAAATTGCTAATTTGGTACTAGAAAATCACCTTTACCTGTGGATGTATTTTAAGGCCTACCTTCAAACTCAGTGCCTCTTTGCTTGACATCATGGGAAAATAAAAATAAATCAACCAAGACCTCAGAAAAAAAATTGTGGACCTCCACAAGTCTGATTCATTCTTGGGAGCAATTTCCAAATGCCTGAAGGTACCACGTTAATCTGTACAAACAATAGTACGCAAGTATAAACACCATGGGACCACGCAGCCTTCATATCGTTCAGGAAGGAGACACATTCTGTCTCCTAGAGATGAATGTAGTTTGGTGCAAAAAGTGCAAATCAATCCCAGAACAACAGCAAAGGACCTTGTGAAGATGCTGGAGGAAACAGGTAGACAAGTATCTATATCCACAGTAAAACGAATCCTATATCGACATAACCTGAAAGGCTGCTCAGCAAGAAAGAAGCCACTGCTCCACAACCGCCATAAAAAAGCCAGACTACAGTTTGCAAGTGCACATGGGGACAAAGATCTTACTTTTTGGAGAAATGTCCTCTGGTCTTATGAAACAAATATTGGACTGTTTGACCATCGTTATGTTTGGATGAAAAAGGGTGAGGCTTGCAAGCCGAAAAAACACCATCCCATCTGTGAAGCATGGGGGTGGCAGCATCATGTTGTGGGGGTGCTTTGCTGCAGGAGGGACTGTTGCACTTCACAAAATAGATGGCATCATGAAGAAAAATATGTGGATATATTGAAGCAACATCTCAAGACATCAGCCAGGAAGTTCAGACGCAAATGGGTCTTCCAAATGGACAATGACCCCGAGCATACCTCCAAAGTTGTGGCAAAATGGCTTAAGGACAACAAAGTCAAGGTAATGGAGTGGCCATCACAAAGCCCCTGACCTCAGTCCGATAGAAAATTTGTGGGCAGAACTGAAAAAGTCGCCTACAAACCTGACTCAGTTACATCAGTTCTGTCTGGAGGAATGGGCCAAAATTCCAGCAACATATTGTGAGAAGCTTGTGGAAGGCTACCTAAAGTGACCCAAGCTAAACAATTTAAAGGCAATTCTACCAAATACTAACAAAGTGTATGTAAACATCTGACCCGCTGGGAATGTGATGAAAGAAATAAAAGCTGAAATAAATCATTCTCTCTACTATTTTTCTGACATTTCACATTCTTAAAATAAAGTAGTGATCCTAATACAGGGAAAGTTTTCTATGATTAAATGTCAGGAATTGTGAAAAACTGAGTTTAAATGTATTTGGCTAAGGTGTATGTAAACTTCTGACTTCAACTGTATATATATGCATATATATATATATATATATATATATATATATGCATGCATGTATCGCGAACCCTCCAGGTGTCCCAGTTTGAGCCTTTCAAAATCTGGTCAGAAAACGCACTAGATGTGTCTGGGACTTCAATGACACATCTGAACCTTTATTGGAATGACTGTTCGTTGTGTTGCCAATGCATGATGTTAAAACAAAGAGAACAGAAACAATATAATATCCAGTAATTTATTCTGACTTTCTTTCTCTCCACTCCACTCAACCCCCCCCCCAGTCTTTTCACTCATTCCATCTTACACCATCAATCAGTGATTTGTTTTACATTTCATTTGGAATTGGTATAGAGTTTTGTTTGATGTTAAGTTTTCAGAGTTGCAACAAGACTTATTTTCTCATGTCAAATGCACTAAAGAGGACTTTGTGGTTAAAGTTAAATAATAAAGAAGCATTCTTAAATCAGAATTATGTGTTTTCTTCTACTGTAATATCAGTAATGAAATTCAGTTGGTCTTATTAAAATGAAGATTTTTAATATTATAAGTATTATTTACCAACTGTACGTTTGGGTGTCCAGCTATACGACCCACGTTGCACAAATGCCTGTTTTCCCCCATTCTATATGTATCACTTGACATAAAAACTAAAACTAAAATAAAAATAAAAACTAAATGAAATGAAAAACTAAAACTAAACTATAAAATATTTAAAAACTAAAACTAAACTAAAGCTAAACTAAATTAGAATGAAAAATGTAAAACGAAATAGAAATAAAAACGAAATAAAAAATTTAAAACTATTATAGACTTGGTTTAGACTAAGCTTGTGGTAAAATCCCATAAAAAAAATTTGTTATATGCAATGTTTTAGACAAACGAATTGCAGAACCACACTGCTATTTGTATTGCAAGGATAATATAATAAAGTATTGCAATAATTTAAATAAAGAAAAGGCAATGAGCCAGTATTTTCTTTTATATTATTTTTAATATACTGTATGCATCCTATTTTATACTAAACTGTAATTCTTAATGTAATTATTCCATGTGTACTTATATCACTGTACCTTGTATTATATTATCCAAGCATTATTAAAAGAGAAGTTGGGTTCTAGAGTCCGTTTGGAAGATAATCGTAGAAAAATGCATGAGCAATTATAAATAGGACATATGTTTATGCAACAGCGCTCTTTACTCACCTCACTCATATAAAAAACATATATTATATACTCCTCAAAATGCATCAACACCATGGAAAGAACATAATGAAACAGTTATGCCGAATTAGGTAAATAAATGCTTTAACAGTGTTCAATATCTTAATCTCTAACAGCTGAAGGGTTCAGACAGGAGACTGGTATGACAAAAGTGCCACCTACTGTACAGGGGGGAAATAGTTTTTCATTTCATGTTTTTACAGACTCTTTGTGAATAGACCATCCGTCACTGGTTCGTCTCGCAAAATCGTCATGGATTTGGTGTGAACAGGCCTTAACATTGTAGTGTCAAGTTTTGCATCACCCACATTTCCTTCAGAAAATTTAAAAATCTAGTTTAAAATGTTGATTGGGAAAGCTGGACCAAGATTACAGGTAAAAGGATAACATCTACCTAAAGAAAAAGTTTAACAGTGCATCCTATCCCTCCCCCAAACCATTACAGCGACTCAGCTGTCCAAAATTGCCCAATAATCTGTTTGCATCCCATCTTCTCTCTCTCTATAAGATCAGGTCTCTCCCGTGTGACTGGATACTCTCGTACCTACTGCCCCATTCCGCAGGCACGGCATCCATTTAATGGCTCTGATTTCTCAAATCAATAGCTATTGACCGTGCTCTTCCAATCAGCCCGGACACAAACACAGGGCTCCTCAAGGCCAATGCCTGCATCGCCTAATCTGTTACTAATGATGAATCAGCCCTTCAATTACAAAGGCTCTCTGAACAGCAGCGAGAGAGTTCGTTGTGCTGGAAAATGACTGATATAGTGCGCACTACGCAGTGTCGATGGCAACACTGATTAAAGCAACAAATTATTCAATGATTTGACTGTCACTGTTAGTTCGACATAACGGTTTCAGATATTTGAATGCATAATACAAACAGAACCACTCCCAGCTGTGAGAGCTCTGAGTTAAACTGTGCACACTTCAGTGGTAGAAATAGTAACAATGAATATTTTATATCATGCAGTGCCTATGACAACACAAATGAACCCGGTTTGAAAGTAATTAAATGTTTTTTTGTGGTCATTCCAAAATGAATACATAAGAACTCTAGATGACAGCAATAATAAACCATGGCAGTGCAAGTGCAAGTGCATTGTGCATAAATGTTATCCCTCTGCACCGATCTGGGCTCAATTTTGAGGTCTATTTAAATAGTTCTGTTGTTAGGTAAAAAAAATGTTGTTCCAAAACCATCTGACTTAATTTCTTCCGTGGAATACAAAGGGAGATAATAGGCAGAATGTTATGGGCCGACACCATCAGTCGGCATTTACTTTCATTGCATTTAACTACTCCTTTTGTGTTCAACGGAAGAAAGAAGGTCATTTCAGTTATGGACCAACATCAGTGTGAGTAAATGATGACAACATTTTCAAAAGTAGCTGGTTCCAAAACAGCACAGAAGGGTCGTTTCTACTCAGACAACATGCAGACTGTGTCAAGACATTGGGAAAAAATGTTTCCCCATGGAATTGTGGCCTACCTAGCTCATTGTCCAGTTCCTCTGTATGTACCCCTTCTTCTCGAGTAAAAGGGGAGCAGGTGTGCGCAAAGCAGGGTGAGAGAAGAAGGAAAGGGGTGTCAGAGAGACAGAGAGGGTTAGCTGATCAAAAAGCACATTACAGCTTAAAGCAGGCCGTAGCCTTGTAACTATGCCACCATATTATATACACTGTTGAAATAAAGTGGTATCTTTTAAAATCAGCTGTCAAAGTAGTCGCATCTGTTAAAGGCAAAATTATCTGGATTGTGTCTGTGTTAACATAAAACTTACATAAAAATATAGGATCTGAGCAACTAGAATCAGGCCCCTTTTTCCCTAATGATCATATTTAGCATCCTTCCTGGGGTGCTTTTTTGGCTACAGACATCACACATGGAGCTGTCAGAGGTAAATTGGTTGTAGAGGTGAGATTCAAGAGAATTACTTGTTTACGTGAGAAGATTTAATATAATCCAAACACTCCTTGTAGTATTACAGCGGCTGCCTTAGTCATTCTGCCAAAAGGTGAAAATGGATGCTATAGCTAAGACAGCTCAAAAGCGCCATCTAAAGGCCATCATAGGATTGCCTTGGATGCACTTGCTGCAGTGAGGGGCGTCTACCGTGAATGAGTTTGATTTATGGGAGATTTAAGGGTAAAACCTCAGCTCCAAAAATCTTTTCCATGTGTTTTTATAATTGTGAAATAAATTTACGACAAATATGCATAAAAGCACATTCAGACACAGCACAGACACAGTTATGAAGGCATGTAATTACAAGCACACCATAAAAAACACATTCACATGAGCAAACAGGATAGAAACATAGTCATGTGTCCATACCATCATCTTCACATTCCTCTAGGGGCTTCTGAGGTTTGTCCAGGCATCGGGGGTCTATCCAGGATGTTGTCTTTGTGTTGTGACTAAGAATATTTCAGAGCACAGTGAATTAAGCATTGTTCTAAAAAAAAGATGCCTGCAGAACAACATCCTGTGTTCTCATTTCTCCATCCCAGCAGGCAGGAAAACATATACTAAAGATATCACAAAGTTTCGTATGGACATCCTTCTCTTGTTATCTAAAAAACTGCCAGAAGCTATATCTAAACTTAACAAAAGACATTGCAACGCCATCTTTAATAGTCCAATCAATGTCAATACATCCATCTTTTTATTTATTTATTTAAACAGCTTACAGGAATATTCCAGGTTCAATTCAATTAAGCTCGATCGACAGGATTTGTGGCATAATCAGGGCTCGACATTAACGCTTGTCCAGGACAAGTGGATTTTTGAAGGGGCAAGTGAAAGAGAATTTTAAAACTGAATAAAAAAACATCAATAACAAAAAAAATAACCGGCTATTTTTGTGATAGCCTAGGCCTGTGTCACTTATTAGAAAGTTCATATTCTTACTCTGCTGTTGAAAATAATCCAGAGTGCGTAATTTTATAATTCACTAGCGATCTAATAACAGCTGCACCCTGTTTGATTGACAGGCGGTGTATGTGTGTGTGCTGAACATGCTCGCGCTAATGTGCACCTGAACGGTCAAATACATTTCAAAATTCTGCCAAATGCCCGTCTTGGTGAGTTATTCATGTAAACACAGAGAGTGACGTCTAAAGTGAATGTAAACAGTGGAGAAAAAGCAGATTTGTATTCAAATGTCGGACTTGTAAGTATAAATGTAAGCTAATAGACCTGCTGCTGTCTAGTGTGTCATTATAATAATCAAAAAACCAGAACAAGAAAATGAGAAAACACTCACTGCTCTTGACTGGGTAACTTTAGTAGCTTTAAAAAGTATTAATGTATTATAATCATACAGTGAAGACCAGTAGTCGTTTTATGTTGCATTTCATTCTGAATGTTTACTTGAATACTTGACAGCCTACTGCTGTTAAAAACTTTTAAAGCTGTTAAAAAAAAGCACTGAATTTTCTTAACTTGTATTTTTTGTTCTATTATTTTTAATCCATTTCTATTCATTGTTTTTTTTTTTATTATTATTATTAATTTATTGTTTACTAGTCTTGAATAATTACTTTAGAACTTGAAACCATTCTTCCATAATTAACATATTAGTTAATGTTATTATTTGTTGTGGTTTTGAAGCTGGTATTGAGAATCGTCAAATTTCACTTTAGACTACTGAAATTTTGGTATTGTGATAATGTATAGCCTTTATTGTACATGGTAGATCTTGATGCAATAACAAGATGAAAAAGTAGATCTCATTCCATAGAGCTACGAGCATCTCTGCTGTTAGTGATGGTGGCTTTTTATTTTTTTTTATTTGACTACCATATGTTACATAAAATAATTACCATATGACAATAGCCTCCTCCCCTACCCAGTGCAGATTACATTTCTGTCACAGAGAATTGACTTGATTACATAGGTACACTATTAGGTTGGGCATCTGTCATAATTTTAGAAAAATATACAACATAAACTTTGACGTTACTTTAACATGTAACTTAAATGTCCTTTTTTCTCTCCGGATGAGTAACTTTTTTACTCGGACAAGTGAATGACCAATTTACTTGTCCAGAGGACAGGCACATGACGATGCTTAATGCTGAGCCCTGCATAATACTGATTACCCCAAAAATTCATTTTGACTCATCCCTCCTTTTCTTTAAAAAAGAAAAAAAATCGAGGTTACAGTGAGGCACTTACAATGGAAGTGAATGGGGCAGAGTTTTGGAGGGTTTAAAGGCAGAAATGTGAAGCTTATAATTTTATAAAAGCACTTACATTAATTCTTCTGTTAAAACTCATGAATTATTTAAGCTAGAAAGTTGTTTAAATCATCATTTTTACAGTCATTTTAGGGTTTGTTGACATTACATCATCATGGCAACATAGTTGTAAAATTGGCTATGACTTTACACAGAAAAGGTTAGTACTTGATTTTATCACACTAAAATCATGTTAACACACATATTGTTTATGTCTTGTGTCTATAATTTTGAAACAGTATTTTAATGTTTATAGATTGGCCCCCATTCACTTCTATTGTAAGTGCCTCACTGTAACCTCAATTTTTGCTTTTTTTAAAGAAAAGGAGGGGCAAGTCCAAATTAATTTTTGTGGTAAACAATATTATGACACAAAAGCTGTTCATTGAGCTTAACCTGTATTGAACCCAGAATATTCCCTTAAAGGGATAGTTCACAAAAAAAAAAAAAAAAAAAATGTAATTCGGTCATCTTTTACTCACAATTATTTTGTTTCAAACCCGTACATCTTTCTTCTGTGAAACAAAAAAAGGTGAAATTTTAGGGACTGACAGCCATAGTCACTGTTCACTGTCAATGCATCTTTTTTTTTTCTTCATACAATAAAAGTAAATGGTGTCTGAGACTGTCAGTCCCTAAAATTCTGCCTAACATCTTCCATTGTGATCCAATGAATAAAATAAGTCAAATAGGTTTGGTACAACATGAGGGGTGAGTAAATTACCACCAAATTCTCATTTTTGGGAGAACCATCCAAATAAACCAGCCTAAGCTGGTTAAGCTGGTAAGCTGGTCTAAGATGGTCTAGCTGGTCTGCCAAACCTGGCAAGCTGGTTATAAGCTGGTTTAGCTTGTCAGCCAGCTGAACAAGCATCCTGACCATCTGACAAGTGCCCAAAAAGCCTTCTAAAACCAGCACACAGACCAGTCTGACCAGGCTGAGGGAGACCAACTAATACCAGCAAACCATCTTAGGCTGGTTTAAAAAAAAAATTGTTTTTTGCTTTTTCAGAAAAATGAAGGTAGTAGATAGTTCAGGGTAATTACTCTATAAAGTAGACCTCTCCGTTCTCAGTGTAGGCCATCTCCCAGTTATCGGGCAGAGGCCCCAGAGGGTCCTCTTCCGTGGGATGGCTGGGGTGTGTGTGTGTGTTCTGAGAGCTCTCCGTGGTTGACGCCAAGGTGCTGTGGAGCCCGTAGGGTATAACGTGGTCGCGGGCGAAGGGCGGCACGGAGGAGTGGTCGTCCGGTTCACTTGAGTCTCCTGCATATACACATAAAATTAGTACACAAACATACAGTCTCTGTTCACAATCCCTTATCCTATCCTAGCTTGACATGCAGAGACAACTTTAAGAAAGTATGCTGATTCCCCTATAAGTGTAAACAAACAAGCATCCCAACCAGCAATACCTAGCAACACTGGCTCAACCAATTGCATGGGTCTGAGGCAGGGATATCTCTTGTCTGACCAATTTCAGATCAGGGGAGTGTTTGGGGAAACATTTTATTTTTGCAATTCTGTTTGATGATGCTAGTGGCACAGAAATTATTCACGTAACCTTTAAGAACTACACACACATGCATGCACAGATATATATATGTACACACACACACACACATACACACACACTGATAAGCCAAAACATTATCACCACTTACAGTTGAAGGGAATAACACTGATCATCTCCTAACAAGGCCACATGTCAAGGTCTGGGTAGATTAGATGGTAAAGGAACAATCAGTTCTCGTAGTCAATGTGTTAAATGCAGGAGAAATGGGCAGGAGTAAAGACCTGAGCGACTTTTACATGGGCCAATTTGTCATGGCCAGACAACTGGGTCAGAAACAGTAAGGCTTGTGGGGTGCTCCCGGTCAGCAGTGGCGAGTACCTACCAACAGTGGTCCGAGGAGGGACAAACCACAAAATGGCGACAGGATGTTGGCGCCCAAAGGTCATCGATGCGCGAGGGCAATGAAGGCTATCCGGTCTGGTCCAAACCGACAGACGGACTACTGTGGCACAAGTCAAAGAAAATTTTAATGATGGTTACGGTAGGAATGTGTAACAACACACAGTGCATCGCATCCTGCTGTGTATGGGGCTGATTAGCCAGAGACCAGTCAGAGTGCCCATGATGACCCCTGTCCACCATCGAAAGCGCCTATAATGGGCACGCGGGCATCAGAACTGGACCTTGGAGCAGTGGAAGAAGGTCACCTGGTCCAATGTGTCCCGTTTTCGTTTACATCACGTGGACGGCCATGTACATGTGTGCCATTTACCTACAGAAGTGATGGCACCAGGATGCACTGTGGGAAGACGACAAGCCGGTGGAGGGAGTGTGATGCTCTGGGCAATGTTCTGCTGGGAAACCCTGGGTCTGGCCATTCATGTGGATGTCAATTTGACACGTGCCACCTACCTAAATATCGTTGCAAACCAGGTACACCCCTTCATGGCAATGGTATTCCCTGATGGCAGTGGCCTTTTTCAGCAGGATAATGTGCCCTGCCACACTGCAGGAACGGTTTGAGCAACACGATGAAGAGTTCAAAGTGTAGCCCTGGCCTCCAAATTCCCCAGATCTCAATCCGATTGAGCATCTGTGTGATGTGCTGGACCAACAAGTCCGATCCACGGCGGCTCCACCTCGTAACTTACAGGAATTGAAGGATCTGCTGCTAATGTCTTGGTGTCAGATACCACAGGATAACTTCAGGGGTCTTGTAGAATCCATGTCTCGGCAGGTCAGCGCTGTTTTGGCGGCACACGGAGGACCAACAGCATATTAGGCATAATGTTTTGGCTCATCAGTGTATATATATATATATATATATATATATATATATATATATATATATACACACACACAGTTGTGCTCAAAAGTTTGCATACCCTGGAAGAAATTGTGAAATTTTGGCATTGATTTTGAAAATATCATTTAAGGATAAATGATCATATGAAGCCATTTATCATCACATAGTTGTTTGGCTCCTTTTTAAATCATAATGATAACAGAAATCACCCAAATGGCCCTGATCAAAAGTTTACATACCCTTGAATGTTTGGCCTTGTTACAGACACACAAGGTGACACACACAGGTTTAAATGACAATTAAAGGTTAATTTCGCACACCTGTGGCTTTTTAAATTGCAATTAGAGCCTGTGTATAAATAGTCAATGAGTTTGTTAGCTCTCACGTGGATGCACTGAGCAGGCTAGATACTGAGCCATGGGGAGCAGAAAAGAACTGTCAAAAGACCTGCCTAACAAGGTAATGGAACTTTATAAAGATGGAAAAGGATATAAAAAGATATCCAAAGCCTTAAAAATGCCAGGCAGTACTGTTCAATCACTTATTAAGAAGTGGAAAATTCGGGGATCTCTTGATACCAAGCCAAGGTCAGGTAGACCAAGAAAGATTTCAGCCACAACTGCCAGAAGAATTGTTCGGGATACAAAGAAAAACCCACAGGTAACCTCAGGAGAAATACAGGCGGCTCTGGAAAAAGACGGTGTGGTTGTTTCAAGGAGCACAATATGACGATACTTGAACAAAAATGAGCTGCTTGGTCGAGTTGCCAGAAAGAAGCCTTTACTGCGCCAATGCCACAAAAAAGCCTCAGTTACAATATGCCCGACAACACCTTGACATGCCTCACAGCTTCTGGCACACTGTAATTTGGAGTGACGAGACCAAAATAGAGCTTTATGGTCACAACCATAAGCACTATGTTTGGAGAGGGGTCAACAAGGCCTATAGTGAAAAGAATACCATCCCCACTGTGAAGCATGGAATCTTGTGAAAATTGATGGGAAGATGAATGCAGCATGTTATCAGAAAATACTGGCAGACAATTTGAATTATTCTGCATGAAAGTTGCGCATGGGATGCTCTTGGACATTCCAGCACGACAATGACCCTAAGCACAAGGCCAAGTTGACCCTCCAGTGGTTACAGCAGAAAAAGGTGAAGGTTCTTGAGTGGCCATCACAGTCTCCTGACCTTAATATCATCGAGCCACTCTGGGGAGATCTCAAACGTGCGGTTCATGCAAGACAACCAAAGACTTTGCATGACCTGGAGGCATTTTGCCTAGACGAATGGGCAGCTATACCACCTGCAAGGATTTGGGGCCTCATAGACAACTATTACAAAAGACTACACGCTGTCATTGATGCTAAAGGGGGCAATACACGGTATTAAGAACTAAGGGTATGCAGACATTTGAACAGGGGTCATTTCATTTTTTACATTGTTGCCATGTTTTGTTTTATGATTATGCCATTCTGTTATAACCTACAGTTGAATATGAATCCCATAAGAAATAAAAGAAATGTGTTTTGCCTGCTCACTCATGTTTTCTTTAAAAATGGTACATATATTACCAATTCTCCAAGGGTATGCAAACATTTGAGCACAACTGTATATATACACACACTGGCGGCCAAAAGTTTGGAATAATGTACAGATTTTGCTGTTTTGAAAGGAAATTGGTACTTTAATTCACCAAAGTGGCATTCAACTGATCACAAAGTATAGTCAAGACATTACTGATGTAAAAAAACAGCACCATCACTATTTGAAAAAAGTCATTTTTGATCAAATCTAGACAGGCCCCATTTCCAGCAGCCATCACTCCAACACATTATTTTTGAGTAATCATGCTAAATTGATAATTTGGTACTAGAAAATCACTTGCCATTATATCAAACACTGCTGAAAGCAATTTGATTTGTTAAATTAAGCTTAACATTGTGTTTGTTTTTGAGTTGCCACAGTATGCAATAGACTGGCATGTCTTAAGGTCAATATTAGGTCAATAATGGCAAAAAAAGAAACAGCTTTCTCTAGAAACTCATCATTCTATCATTGTTTTGAGGAATGAAGGCTATACAATGCTTGAAATTGCCAAAAAAACTGAAGATTTCATACAAAGGTGTACATTACAGTCTTCACAAAGGCTGAGGACAACTGGCTCTAACAAGGACAGAAAGAGATGCGGAAGGCCCAGATGTACAACTAAACAAGAGGATAAGTACATCAGAGTCTCTAGTTTGAGAAATAGATGCCTCACATGTCCTCAGCTGACAGCTTCATTGAATTCTACCTGCTCAACACCAGTTTCATGTACAACAG
Source organism: Myxocyprinus asiaticus (assembly GCF_019703515.2). Classification (NCBI taxonomy): domain Eukaryota; kingdom Metazoa; phylum Chordata; class Actinopteri; order Cypriniformes; family Catostomidae; genus Myxocyprinus; species Myxocyprinus asiaticus. The sequence continues at coordinate 13,353,221 of NC_059378.1, forward strand.
TAAAGAGGAGACTCAGCGGTGCAGGCCTTATGGGAAGAATTGCAAAGAAAAAGCCACTTTTGAAACAGAAAAACAAAACCAAAAGGTTAGAGTGGGCAAAGAAACTCAGACATTGGACAACAGATAATTGGAAAAGAGTGTTATGGATCTTAACCCCATTGAGCTTTTGTGGGATCAGCTAGACTGTAAGGTGCGTGAGAATTGCCTGACAAGACAGCCACATCTATGGCAAGTGCTACAGGAAGCGTGGGGTGAAATGTCACCTGAGGATCTGGACAAACTGACAGCTAGAATGCCAAGGATCTGCAAAGCTGTCATTGCTGCACGTGGGGGATTTTTTGATGAGAACTCTTTGAAGTAGTTTTGAAAAATTACATTTTTTTAAAATTGTAATAGTAATTTTTCATGTTATTAATGTACTGACTATACATTGTGATCAGCTGAATGCCACTTTGGTGAATAAAAGTACCAATTTCTTTCCATAAGAGCAAAATCTGTACATTATTCCAAACTTTTGGCCGCCAGTGTAAATATATATATATATACATATATATATATATATATATATATATATATATATATATATATATATATATATATATATATTAGTATATATGCTATTGCTAATGATTTGGAAAGTGGCAACATGCTTGCTGCTTTCCTAATGTGGACTGTAGGAAGACAGTGGGGGGGTTAAGCCCCACTCCCTTTTACTTTCTGTAAACTTTGTAGTGATCAGACACCATTTACACTCTTTTATACCCAAACACACTCACATTCCAGCACCTGGCAGTCACAGTGAAAAAATCTAATCACCAACATCCCACCAAATCAACAGGAGTGTAAACAGTAAAAATACTTATCCTATTTGAAGAGGTGAGAAATATAAACAAATCCACTCTCAACTACTTTGCACGACCAGCCTGCCTGAATTAGCTACTTTAAATCAAACCACTTTGCGGAGTGAAAGGCATGAACCTGTGTGAATAGAACGGCTTATTGCCTATTTTAAATCAAGGGCCCTAAAATTAACTTGGCTATTGAACATAACACACAATATATAAATATTATAATTCACACAGCATTTCAGTACATAGCCAAAAAAAAAAAAAAAAACTCTTGAAATAAAATGTGAGATTACAGTGTAAAATATCGATCAGAAAACAGTTATAATGCCTAGGCAGAATCTTGCCAAGTATAATTACAATTTACTGCCTGACAACGCGGTTTTAAAGGTACATGAGTCAAATATTAGACCAACCTGATATTTTGTGTCCATGATTGTGTACTGGTCAAATCAAAATTGACCCTATTTACCTTGGCTGATCAGCACACGTTATTCCAAATAAAAAAATATTGTCTTAGTAACCGTTGATCAAAATGTAACAACTTGACATTAATTTCCTTTTCAGCTGATGTAACAAATCTCTTTTACTCTTCAACCACTCCCCTCCAACCACCAGGCTTCATTCTGTTATGTAATGCCAACTTTTCACGATACAATCAATTTTTAATGACCCTTTATATCCTGAATTATCAGTGCATGTTATTCAAAATAAAAATAAAAAATGTCTTCATTAATCAATATGTAACAACTTGCTCTGCCTCTGAAACGATTTTTCTTTTCAGCTGACATCACAAATACCTCTTACTTTTCAACCCCTCCCCTCCATCCCCAGACACCATTCTGGTGTGTAAAAGCCCACTTTTCACAATCCGATTTTCACAATGGATGAAATGACAAGCCCTGCCCTTACGATGTTTCTCTTTGAATATACTGTTACACTCAGAAAAACATCAGATTACTGTAAAATATTAAGTATTTTATAAGGTTGTGAATGGCATTTCATTTTGACTTTAAAAAACAGATGCATCCTTAGAAGACAAAATGCAACCCATCCAAAAGTATAGTAACTGTCTGATCAACAAATAAAGACAGAATAAGAGTCCATCTTGACGCTTTCAAAAACAACAAAACCTTTTCCCACAGCCAGATGGCGCTAGTTCCCCCTTCCTCTTGTAATAATAATGGCAAAGAAGGGAGAAAGCAACAAAGTGGTACCACTCATCTCTTCTCCCATGTGCTAGACAGAAACACAAACAAATACAACCACAGAGTCAGCCATTCCTAACTGACCTGTGAAGCTACTGTTCATTTCAGGAACTTCATCATCATCCTCAGTTTCTGTAGGCACTATTCCAGCATTTTGCATCTCATTATAAGACTTGGTGCGGCGTGGATTTGACTGCTGGGAACCAGGAAGGCTGTCTTGCAGAGCATCACCAGTAATCACTTTCCCACTAGGGGGTTGGCTGGGCGGCTTGGGTGTTCCATAATAGTTACCTAGGCAACAAGAGGATATTACCACTATTTAGAGCAGTAAAGTTGCAAAACTCTTTTTTTGATTTTGATGTTACATTATGAAGGTGACTGCTTGGATACATGGGGTGCATACAATTATTTGAAAGGAGATAATAGTATCAGCCTGTCTGGGAGTATTGTTTTTGGGCAGTGAGCGTGCACAATGGGCAGAGCTGTCTTTCTAAAAGGAAAGCCCTTGACTTCATTAAATTTGAGTGATACATTTAGAGTTCAGCCATGCCAGGCCCAATGATCAACCTTAATATCAATTAGGGATTTCATTTTAGTGAAACACCACAGCAGCACTACGTAGAAAGAAAGGATTGAACATTTAACTATCAGCAGAAGGATCCTTTTGGTTACATGTCATTGTTGTCATTGTTACATTGCAATTTCTGGAGTGACCCGTGTATACCATACTCATATGCAACGATTAATGAACTTTGCATTGTGTACATGGTCATAGAATATGATTCTGGTTGACCAGATTTCTGATATGTCCAATTCCAGCTAAATAACAAGGACATTGTAAACAAATTTAGAAGAAATGAGAAGTATGCAGCCTTGCAGGGTAGGATCTGGCTTGGAGCACTCCACATTGGTGGTTAAATACTGCCCAGCTGAAGTGCTGCTGTATCAGAGATGTGTATGGCTCTGGTTAGGGGTGTGCAGCAAAGCCATTATCTGTATCTGTAATTGTATTTGTTCATATGACAAAATTATCTGTATCTGTCTCTGTATTCGGATAGAACCAGGTGTGGGCGGGGCTTAAACCGGAACTGCGTTAAAACTAAATGAAATGTTTATAGTTTCTATTAATAAAATATACCTCATGTATGCATTTTCATAATAATAGCCTATTATTATTATTAAATAATTATTATTTAATTAAATTATTTATTTTTCTTACCAGATGAAGCTGAATTTGTTGGCCACATTAACTGTGGAATATTTGTTAACTTTGGTTTCTCCTGGTATTTCTGATATTAATATCTGCCTGAAACTAAATTTTTGTTCATCTGTTCATGTATAGCAACATTATTCTGGAGGCAGGAGGTGTCAAGCAAAATGTGAAATGCCATGCACAAATTTTGCAGTGAATAATAAATAAAAAATTACAGCATTAATAGAAATATACTAAATCAATATCCCGTAAGGATGCCATTATTTTGTTAAATAATAATAATAATAATAATAATAATAATAATTAATAATGTAAAATTTATACAGCTCCTTTTTAGAGCTCAAGAACACTTAATATTCTCAAATTTAGCACAGTTTAAAGAACAACAAGAAGAAAAAAAGATTAGTTTCTTTGTTTTACATAAGCAGGAATATTCCGAATAGATGAATACTTTATGGAGCATTTAAACCTTTATGGAGCATTTGAATTTTTTTCGAAATAAACCAGATAATTACCTTAATCGCTAATGTGAATATAAATGTGGTCAACTTTAAGAGAAATCATCACTTCAGGTCAGGAATATAACGTCGCGCTCAGGTTTAGGCTATAAATAAATACATGGGAATCATGTGTGAATCGTGTGATACATTACCATAAACATTTCAAGAAGTGGAAAGTGAACATGATGTTGTATCTTAGTTAATATTACACTTGACAAGCTTCAGACGTGCACAATTTACAGAGACCACAAACGGAGGACTGCACACATCTGATCTGAAATCACACCGTGCGCATTTTCAGTCATAAGGTTTACACTTAAAGAAATATTGACAAAAGCAAATCACAAGCCATACGACTTTGTTCTGTAAAGGATAAATGTAACCGTTTCTATTTAAAAAGCTTTGCTGTGTTCTGTTTGTCTTCTTGAGAAGAAATTATGAAATATTTTAAATATGTAATTATTTTTAAGCTGATGAGATATTTTAGAGCCGAGCATAACTAGGGGGGAAAAAAGTATATTCAGTGCAAACTTTTCCATGACTTCTTAAGATTGTATTAACGTCCATGACTTTTCCAGGCCTACTACAAATTAATTTAAAATGATTATTTTCACATTTTTCATGACTGTAGGAACCCTGTAAACAGAGCTTTGAGGAGTCTAAAACATTAACTTAATGTATGAAATGTATATACATTTTTATGTTTTATGGTTCTCTTTGTACATGTTAAGTTCTATCACATATATGTAGGAAAAACAAAAGCATTTGTGTTTAAAACTTGTGATTTAAACTCTTTATAATTTGTTGTTTACCTTCATAAGATCCGATCTCCAGCAGGGTCCCACTCTGTTCAAGCTTCAGAAATTCTTCTACCGACAAAAAATTATAATCTACTCCTGGCACCTCTCTGTCACGAGGGGGGCGAGTCGTACCTATGAGGAGCAGAAAAAGAGAGAGAATCCATAAGATATTGACAACATGAAACTGCTAATTTTTTCCCCAAAAACACATATAAAGCACATCTATGATTAGCACCTACACCAGGGCCAACGGTAACCACATGCTACATTCAACACTTTCCTGGAAGCGAGTGTTGGATGTGACACCCGTGTGAGAGAGCTTTGCCTGGCTAAAAGTGAAGATGTCGTAACACATTAATAATTGGTTGCAAGAGAGTAAAGTGAGCCTGTCCCTTTCCCCCATCAACCTCCACTCTATTGCACTAACTACATATTAGATTAAAGCAGCTTAAGGATCAAAGAGTCCATACGAATGCCCAGCCTCCTCCATCACATTCCCCCACATCACATCATATCACATCTGTCCTAGGGGTGGGAATCAGCAGGGGTCTGGCAATATAATATTATATTGATATCTGAGTTGCGATACAATAACATTGCGATTATTTAGTGTTTTGCTCTTCTACTGTGATATTTTGCGATCATTTATACACTTCATATTTATTGGGCTTTGGTGCTTTGCGCAACAAGTGCAAGTTAATTTGCTGGTTCATGCAGCTTAAAAAAAAAAACTGTCTGATCAAGAATTTTTACAAAATCATTAACGTCGTGCGACCCCGCGTACACATGCCTGGATGTTGTATATTGGCTTCGCTATACACAATTTAAATTCATTTAAATCGACTGATCTCAGTTTAGAAGACTCTGAACTGAAGTCATGTGACAAAACAACATGGCGCTGATCACAGCGGAGTTTCTCTTTGGGAGAAAAGTCAAAAAAATTACATCTGGTAAGAAACCTAATTAAGTTTTTACATTGAAACCTGTTTGAGTCAAAAGCTGAGTCTCTAGTTTCATCCAATTTGCTATTTGCTAAACACAATGTACACTAATGTGTACTTTAGAGCATTTTGTCCTTATAAATCGTATACTTACTGTGCATTTTCACATTGAGAATCAATGGGTTCATTCAAAAGCTGTAAAATGTTGCTTTCAGAGGCTTTATATTGAGTTAGGATGAAAATAAGGTGCATTTTCAACTGTTCTGAGATCAGTGCAGACAGACAGCACACTGGAGGTTAAGTCATTCACTAAATAGGGAGCAAGAGAGCATCCTATAGCTTTCCTATGCAGCTAAGTGCATTAACCCCTAAAATCCAACCAAAAGTTCAGTTTTAGGCTGCAGATGATGTTTGGACCACTCAACATGTTTGGCAGACATGGGACAATGATAATCAGTACATAGATTCAGAATTTATAATGTATAATTTCAATTTAACATAACTGGCAGTGATTGGATGATCCTGGCCATTACTTGAATCAGAATTAATTATGCTGAAAACCTGAAAAACCATCACTCCTGGAAACATAATAAACAATTTGATTAAAAAAAAATCTTTTTATAGCTTGGTATTATTATACAACTTAGTCCAGCTGTCCACATATGTTGCCATCAATTTTTAGGAAAACTATTTGCTCTAGAATGATTATTATTTTATATATATATATATATATATATATATATATATATATATATATATTTTATTTTATTTTATTTATTTATTTATTTTTTCTCATTATTAGGTGCTACTAGCTACAAATCAAAAAGGGAAATGGAAAATGCACACAGCAGTCACACTCAGGTCTCAGGAGGTTAACATTGACAATACGCTTGCAGACGCAACAAAAAGTGTCTAAATAAATAAATGTAGATCATGTGACATGCACATCCAAAATTCATGTAATACAGGCACCCAAACATAACTCTGAGCATTCTGCTCGAAACATTATTTGAGGTGAGATTAAAATTAATATATTTTTAGAGCAACAGTGTGCTGAGTTCTCAGTTTTGTTTTTTGTTTTTTTACTTTTCTGTGCTTTAATCAATATGTTTGATACTTTGAAGAGTGATGATGTATGCAGCCATGAGACATTTAGAGACACTGCCCTTGACAAAATGTTATTACAAGTGGTCACAGAAACCTATTTTAGACACTTTATTACCAGGTGTAAACAAAAATGTATCTCAGCTGACCACTTGTGATTGTATCACCCAAGACAGAAGTAATAGGAATAGTTCACCCAAAAATGTCTGTCATCACTAGCTCATCTTCATGCTGTTCCAACCCCGTATGACTTTCTTCCATGGAATAACAACAGTAAGTGAGTAAATGATGGCAGAATTAAAAATTTTGGGTGAACTATCCCTTTAATACCAAGTGTAAACAGGGCATGTGGAGATTCAGCTGGAAAGAGTGTGTTTTTAGACACCATGATTAATCATAATATTTCCCACACACATGACATGAAGTGGACTTGTCCCTTGTGTCGTGCTTGTAATCAATATCTCTTCTGTCATAATTCACTCTTTATGGATGTAGTCATATTTATTTGGACCGTGAGCTTAGGGTCTTAAGATGATCCAGCTATTTGCAATGCTGACAGTTAAGACAATGGCCTGGCAGCTCTTGCGTTCCTCACGCAGTCATCCTACTGTGTGCTGTATATCCCCATCACTTGACGGAGCTGATGAATAGCTGATAAAAATAGAACCCCTTGATGGGAGATGTGCTTTGGCAGCCATCTTAGTGACATTGGTGATAAATCAAAGATGTGACGATAACTCAGTTTTCTCAATAACCTGTAATATTCTCTTAGGCTTACAAGCATTTTCTGTAGAGAGAAGGGTAAAACACAACCCCTGAAATGGATGCTGTGTAAAGCCCGCACATATGTGTGTGTCACTTTAAATAGGAATACAGCTTTTTTTTCCCCGTTTCATTCCGTTGTAAACATCTGTGAAATGTTTTTCCAGTTTCCAAAGCACACTAATACAGAGACGTTCTCTTAATGATACAAATTAGACAACCGCGGGAAATTCATTCATTACAAAATGTATGTTTATGTGTAAGTATATTATTCGCATTTCATTTAGTTGTAAACGTGAAATGTTTTTGTTTTTTTTCAGTTTCCAGAGCACACTAATACAAAGAGGTTCTCTTAATGATACAAATTGGACATTCACAGGAAATTCATCCATTACAAAATGTATGTTTATGTGTATGTATATATAGGGGTTGAAGGACTACTGATTTTTAAAAGTCTACTAGTCTTCGGCCTGGGTAGCTCAGCGAGTACTGATGCTGACTACCACCCTTGGAGTTTGCGAGTTCGAATTCCAAGGCATGCTGAGTAACTCCAGCCAGGTCTCCTAAGCAACCAAATTGGCCCGGTTGCTAGGGAGGATAGTGTCACATGGGGTAACCTCCTCGTGGTCGCTATAATGTGTGGTTCTCGCTCTCGGTGGGGCTCGTGGTGAGTTGTGCGTGGATGCCATGGAGAATAGCGTGGGCCTCCACACGCGCTACGTCTCCGGGGTAATGCACTCAACAAGCCACGTGATAAGATGCGCGGATTGACGGTCTCAGATGCGGAGGCAACTGAGATTCATCCTCTGCCACCCGGATTGAGGCGAGTCACTACGCCATCACGAGGACTTATAGCGTGTTGGGAATTGGGCATTCCAAATTGGGGAGAAAGGGGGAGAAAAAAAATAAAATAAGTCTACTAGTCATTAGTCGAATCAAATTATACTAGTCGTGATGTCACTAGCCATAGGAAGTGGGGGAAAACAGTGTTTCAGGAAGTGAAAAAACAGATCCTGTATTAATTGCATTATTTTTTTAACGTGTTAAACAGTCAACTATTAATTGCAGAAATAAGCATGTTAAATTTCCCAGCCCAAGTCTGAACATATTTTAGTGCAGCCTGGACTACTTGTACAGTTGAAGTCAGAAGTTTACATACACCTTAGCCAAATACATTTAAACTCAGTTTTTCATAATTCCTGACATTTAATCGTAGAAAATATTCCCTGTCTTAGGTCAGTTAGGATCACTACTTTATTTTAAGAAGGTGAAATGTCAGAATAATAGTAGAGAGAATGATTTATTTCAGCTTTTATATCTTTCATCACATTCCCAGTGGGTCAGAAGTTTACATACACTTTGTTAGTATTTGGTAGCATTGCCTTTAAATTGTTTAACTTGGGTCAAACATTTTGGATAGCCTTCCACAAGCTTCTCAAAATAAGTTGCTGGAATTTTGGCCCATTCCTCCAGACAGCACTGGAGTCAGGTTTGTAGGCCTCCTTGCTCGCACATGCTTTTTCAGTTCTGCCCACAAATTTTCTATCGAATTGTGGTCAGGGCTTTGTGATGGCCACTCCAATACCTTGACTTTGTTGTCCTTTAAGCCATTTTGCCACAACTTTGGAGGTATGCTTGGGGTCATTGTCCATTTGGAAGACCCATTTGCGACTGAGCTTTAACTTCCTGGCTGATGTCTTGAGATGCTGCTTCAATATATCCACATAATTTTCCTTCCACATGATGCCATCTATTTTGTGATGTGCACCAGTCCCTCCTGCAGCAAAGCACCCCCACAACATGATGCTGCCACCCCCAGGCTTCACGGTTGGGACGGTGTTCTTCGGCTTACAAGCCTCACCCTTTTTCCTCCAAACGTAACGATGGTCATTATGGCCAAAAAGTTCCATTTTTGTTTCATCAGACCAGAGGACATTTCTCCAGAAAGTAAGATCTTTGTCCCCATGTGCACTTGCAAACTGTAGTCTGGCTTTTTTATGGCAGTTTTGGAGCATTGGCTTCTTCCTTGCTGAGCAGCCTTTCAGCTTATGTCGATATAGGACTCGTTTTACTGTGGATATATATACTTGTCTACCTGTTTCCTCCAGCATCTTCACAAGGCCTTTTGCTGTTGTTCTGGGATTGATTTGCACTTTTCACACCAAACTACATTCATCGCTAGGAGACAATGCGTCTCCTTCCTGAGCGGTATGATAACTGCGTGGTCCCATAGTGTTTATACTTGCATATTATTGTTTGTACAGATGAATGTGGTACCTTCAGGCGTTTGGAAATTGCTTCCAAGGATGAACCAGACTTGTGGAGGTCCACAATTATTTTTCTGAGGTCTTGGCTGATTTCTTTTGATTTTCCCATGATATCAAGCAAAGAGGCACCGAGTTTGAAGGTAGGCCTTAAAATACATCCACAGGTACACCTCCAATTCAGTACACCTCCTATCAGAAGCTAACTGGCTAATTGTCTAAAAGCTTGACATCATTTTCTGGAATTTTCCAAGCTGCTTAAAGGCACAGTTAACTTAGTGTATGTAAACTTCTGACCCACTGGAATTGTGATATAGTCAATTAAAAGTTAAACAATCTGTCTGTAAACAATTGTTGGAAAAATTTCTCATGTCATCACAAAGTAGATGTCCTAAATGACTTGCAAAAACTATAGTTTTCTAATATTAAATCTGTGGAGTGGTTAAAAAATTAGTTTTAATGACTTCAACCTAAGTGTATGTAAAGTTCTGACTTCAACTGTAGCTGCAGGCGGTTCCTCTCCTCTTGCAGCCTCTTGTACAGGTGATTATGGGTGGACACGGGATTTAGCGTGCACGATGGGGATACATTCTGTCATGTCATCATACTCCAACTCGAAGCTCCTTTCTAATTGTCACCGAATCGTATTCTTGAAGGAGCGAACAGCAACCAGGTCTGATGTTCGAACACACAAAGTTATGCTGATCATGTTGAAAATCACCGTTACACCCCTAATATATATATATATATATATATATATATATATATATATATATATATATATATATATATATATATATATATATACGGTTCGCCAACCACGGCTCGGTAAGTATTTGCTCCGTGGTTCATCTCTAGTTTAATAACTCATCTGGATCATACAGTTTGGTGAAGAAAATAAAGCGCCAAACAGACATGTGCAGTTGTAACCTCTGCTAATGCAACTGTATGGCTCTGTAGATGGACACACTCTGCCTGTGTTTCAAGTGGGTCAACTTTCTACAGAGAGAAGCTGTCCTATTAACTGTTAGTATGTTAAATCAGTTGATGACATCACAGTTCTTCCCCAGATCTGTGCCTCGATACAATCCTGTCTCGGAGGTCTACAGACAATTCTTTGGACTTCATGGCTTGGTTTGTGCTCTGACATGCACTGTTAACTGTGGGACCTTATATAGACAGGTGTGTGCCTTTCCAAATCATTTCCAATCAACTGAATTTACCATAGGTGGACTCCAATCAAGTTGTAGAAACATCTCAAGGATGATCAGTGGAAACAGGATGCACCTGAGCTCAATTTTGAGTGTCATGGCAAAGGCTGTGAATACTTATGTACATATGATTTTTTTAGTTTTTTATTTTTAATAAATTTGCAAAGATTTCAAACAAACTTCTTTCACGTTGTCATTATGGGGTATTGTTTGTAGAATTTTGAGGAAAATAATGAATTTAATCCATTTTGCAATAAAGCTTTAACATAACAAAATGTGGAAAAAGTGAAGCGCTGTGAATACTTTCCGGATGCGCTGTATAAAATGATCTGTGCCCATGGAGCAAAGATGGCAGCATTCACGTTACAAGCCACTGCCACAGAGATGAGTGGGAATGTTAACGGATAGCTTTCTCCAAGTATATGAGAACTCTTTGTCTCAAACGAACAGATTAAGGTTTTAAAGGTGCTACAGAACCACAGTATTTACACTCTGAGGAAGTCAACCTACCAATAGTCTCGGCCTCAGATGGCACGGCCATGGACCGCCCACAGTCCATGCTCTAACTATCTGATGAACATAACACACAAAACTGGAAAACGCTTTCTCTAAACACTCAGAACAAATCTGATTGGCTGGTTTGATGGAACTTTCGAGAGTAGAAGCACACAGGACTTTTCATCAGTCCACCTGGATATAGAGTTGTGTTCACAAGGTTCTGCTTTGATACTAGGAGTGCTTTTGAGGACAAAATAATCACCATATTTGTCCAAGTTTGCCAGGTTAGTGACATAAAATCTTTTAAAGCAATATTAGAGTTTTGTTTGAGGCACATAGCAGAAAGTAAAGCGGATATCCACGAGTATAACTGCATATTCTGCTTTGTTAACTTAGTTATGTCTGTGAAATACTCTGTGATGAGGTTTTATGTACTGTATTTGCACTCTCTACACATTTTTCGCTATTTTCCTGTGTGTTTTTTGTGCAATTGCTTGCGGAGACTGCCGTGCTTTATATAAATTATTTATTTTTCCCATGTCATCTTTTATTGTGGTGTGATATATCTCAGATAACCCCACCCCTAAACTGAACCCAAATACAAAACTGACTGTGATTGATTGCTTTACATGTCAATTGTTCCAGTTGAAGTGGGCGGTTCTTGGTCAATTGAAGCTGTAATAGATCCCAGAACTTTGCTGTTTTAGTCAAAGGTCTGGCTACACTAGACTAACCTACAAATAGCTTATTTAATTAGTTCTCTCTGTGCATTACACCAGGATAAGAGAAAGTATTTGAACATCGAAAAATGCACACACTTCACTTTTAAGTAATGTTATTGACTCAATAAGTTTATTGATAAGGATGCATGATCCTTACCCATGTTAACCTTCGACTTTCCAACTCAAACATGCAAAACCATTCTCTAGTTCATAACTCAAAATGTGAATGAATGACACTATTGCATGAAGCACAAATATAAATTGCATTGTGGATGATGATATATGTTCTGTTGCTAGGAGCAACCCTTGAAGGATAGAATCACTGCAGTGTCAAATAATGAAATTAATTCATCCAACCACTTTCTCTCCTTGTTGAACGAGGACATACTAATGACATACCTCCTACTCTCCTTCAGTCGGTCAACAGATCCTTATCCTTGCTCGTTTAAAGAAGGGGCATATTTCGTTCAGTGGGTAAAACCAATGACATGCTCCTTAACAGCTTTCACTCAAATGCTATTGGCTCATGCTATAGTCAGCCTTTACAGGCATGAAAAGCCACTTAAGCAGTTTCACACTTCAAATTAGAGCTCATTGGCTTCGAAAGGGAGAGACGTCAGTGAACGAGAAATGAGGTTGTGTATGGAGGTGAACAAGAACGATTTGTTCACTTAAAAGATTTGCTCAAAAAGACAGATTTGTTCAGGTAAAAAACATCACTACTTTGCGCAGTGTAGAAAGTGTGCAGCTGACTGGGGCTAGCAAGCATTACGTTGCGTCAATAACATTAATTAACCATGTGAAATTTCAGCAGCCATGCTCATACTTTAGCTGCTGAATGCCTAATTCTTCACATCACACACTGTGCCAAACAAAACATTATTAGCAAAGACAGTGTGCAAAAACAACAGCTACAAAAATTAAGAGAAACATCATATATGGTACCATGAACCTTAAGGCTAAAAAATACTTTGGTTTTCCGTTTGCACAGAGCATTTGACATAAATTCCGTCATAGCCTAAGTTCTACACAGCCCAGTTTTTGGTAACATTGTGCGCCTGTAGGCAATATATCTGTGTATGCGAGTTCACTGTACGAAAGAGTATCACAAAGCAGTCATATTGGTTAAACAAAAATAATTCGACCTGCATAAGGTGAAGGTTCATTCCAAACACACCGACGAAGTGGGCAGATTTAGGCTATAAATTGATTTTAGATGGCCAGATGTATATGTTAAATATTTTTGAGGATATATTTAATATTAACAATACATTTATTGAAAAGAAGTTATTTTATATAGGCTTCTATATACTATACTTGTTATGATTTCTATGTTGTTCAATCCCCCACATGGGAAAAAATGTAATAGCTTATTTTCACTTATATTTGGGTGAGGCAAATCCCTCATTTTGAACCTGCTTTTCCAGACCAGGTCCCTTGTTTCTTTTGCGAAATCTGCCAACACTGATACTGGTATATCACCCATAAAAGAGACTGTCAGTTTAAAAACAACGCTATTTGCCATTCTTTATTGCATTCTAACAGGTTCGCATTTGGAAAGGAGGCTGTGGAGTGTTGGACGAAAAAAATACAGTTCTCAGAGCAAACCAATATGAAAAACATTGCATTGTTAGTCCCTGGTCAAGCGCCATTGTTAATTTTTGACAGGAATGAAAATGAGGCTGTTAGGGACAGAAGTCTGTTTAATTGGTTGAAGTGTTATTTAAATTGGAGATCGTTCAGCTGACAAACCACTGAAAATATATCCTTCCAAAACAATTTCGGTACATAAAAACTCCAATAAACATGATATGTGAAAACAATGTTATCTAGGACATTTATACAGTGCATGCCATTATACAGACAGACAGTCTATCCCTCACAGCCAATTTTTCATCCGCATAAAATTTTATTAGCTTCAACACTTTCTAAGGTCTTTTCAAACCAGCTAGAAAGGAAAGCATTTTTAAACCCAACTGAAACAGAATGGTCTCATCTGAATGAGAGGCACATCCAATGTAAGACAACCATTGCTGGGAAGAGAGTGACAAGCTGAATTCTGCCTCGCTCTTAACAAGACCTCAAATGCACTCTACACTTCCAGATGACAGAGCATAGACGACAGACATGAAAAAGACAGCGCCTGTCTTTTCTTTATGATAAAGTCTTTTTCTTTGCTGTGTCTTGTACCCCAAGCTATGAACGCATTGAGAAACACTGTCTCAGAAATTACGCCTATTTGGACAATCTGCTTATTTATTATTGAACTGCTGGACATGATATGAATACACATATAGAAGGGATCTAATGTATCTTTACATTTAAAACACATGTGCCCCAATAAAAATCTGACAACTTGCACTGACCTGACATTTATGAAAAATACCCTTGTCCTTGTCAGCTAAAATCTACTTTCATAAAATTGTTGACTCTTGCCTGAGTGTATGCCAATGTGGTTAGATTGTGTTCACTTCAGCTTTTACAAAAATATGACAATGGTGGAATTTTAGTTTGGAGGATAGAGACGGTTTTGAACTAGGTGTTTGAAACCAACATTGAAAACCTCTGCTAAAGAAAACTCGCATTTTTGTACTGTGACTTTTGACTTTTTTTAAGAGTATGTACTGTTTTTGATGAATGACGTACTTTTCGATGGAAACAGAATGATCTCAAAAAGAATATGTTTACAAAATACAATTCATGAATGCACAGCGCAATTCACATAAAAACATAGTGAGGGCACAAATATTTCCTCAATTGCCCACACAAATACTTAAATAAATGCAAAAAAATTTTACAAACACGTATCTATCAAGTTCTTGAATTAATTTGCATCAAAACATTTGTGAATGTTGTTACATTTATTTATGGATCGTTGAATCTGCATTTGCAAATCGTCACATGTGTGTGGATCGCTTTGGATTTGTGTGTGGCTTTTTTGAGACTTTCCTGCCAGGTTTCGATTCACAAATTGCATTTTTAAAATTTTTTTAGGAAGTCCTCTTTAGCAAATCACATTGAGCTTTTAATCCACCAATCATAACACGCCTTGCTGAACTCTGGTAGATATCGGGCGAATTCGATCGTAGTTTAGCATTTCCCCATTACCATAGTTACTCATTCATTCCTATGAGAACAACGGGGAGAAATGTCCGATATATTTAGCTATTTTAACAACGAAAAACATGACGAAAAGCTGTTGTGTAGTTTTTTGCACTTTAGACAAAGCAATAAAACTCAGAACTGATTTTTTTAATCGCCTTTCAACCATATATAGATGCCTAAAGAAGAGCGCTGTGGCTGCAATCGACCAAATGCTGGATACATGGATTAGTGTGTTTGAGAAATTCAAGACTAAATCAATCATCATATCATCACAACGGTGGTTCAAGCAGAGACATAATGATGAGTGCTTCTTATATTGGTCTTCATACTTTAATCATTATCCAACTTCTCGGGAGATATTGAGCTTACTGTTCAAGTAAAGTTGCTGTTAATATTTAGGTACACAGTACTGGGTATGAATGTATACACATCTCCATTAGCGCTGTCTTTACTGTCAAACAAAGTACTTATTGAGAAGAAACAATAATGAAAACTGCTTTTGGTTGTAGGATTAATTGTTATTACATTGCATGTTACTGCATATTTCTTGTTTAATAAAATGTATTTCATCCCCATCATTATTGCATCCCCTTTCTTTGTGTTTTCTGTTTATAGTTTTATTCTATATGTACCATTTTAACCTTACCAAAGCTTTTTTGCATTGTCCGCTAAGGCTGTAAATTGTCATATTAAAATAAAGGTCTTCCATTAAAATCGCATCAGCCATATCACAGGTTTCACCTCATAAATATTTTGTGTGTGTGTGTGTGTGTGTGTGTGTGTGTTTGTGTGTGTAGAATAATTTTAAAATATCATTAATGTGTGGATAAAACACTTTAATTATTAA
Source organism: Myxocyprinus asiaticus (assembly GCF_019703515.2). Lineage (NCBI taxonomy): Eukaryota > Metazoa > Chordata > Actinopteri > Cypriniformes > Catostomidae > Myxocyprinus > Myxocyprinus asiaticus. The sequence goes on from NC_059378.1 coordinate 13,369,241, forward strand.
AAATATAAAAATAAACAGGTTTATGATGTAAACAAAGCAGTTAAATGTTGTAGATCCCAATCAAATAAAACATTACCGTGAAAATCATAAATGTAGACTACTGAACTGTATGACTCAACAGCTTGCAGCCACAGTGGTCTTCTTTAGGCTTCTATTTTGCAGGATAAAAGGTGTTTTAAAAAAATCAGTTCCGGGTTTTTTGGCTTTGTCTGAAGTGCAAAAAAACTACACTACAGCTTTTCATCATGTTTTTCGTTGTTAAAATAACCATTTCTATTGGATATTTCTCCCCATTGTTCTCATAGGAATGAATGAGTAACCATGGTAACGAGGAAATGCTAAACCAAGATCGAATGCACCCGATATCCACCAGAGTTTATTGGATTAAAAGCTCAATGTGGGGCCTGGGTAGCTCAGTGGTAAAAGACGCTGGCTACCACCCCTGGAGTTTGCTAGTTCGCTAGTTCGAATCCCAGGGCGTGCTGAGTGACTCCAGCCAGGTCTCCTAAGAAACCAAAATTGGTCCGGTTGCTAGGGAGGGCAGAGTCACATGGGGTAACCTCCTCGTGGTCGCTATAATGTGGTTCGTTCTCGGTGGGGCGCGTGGTGAGTTGAGCGCGGATGCCGCGGTGGATGGCGTGAAGTCTCCACATGCGCTATGTCTCCGTGGCAACGCGCTCAACAAGCCACGTGATAAGATGCACGGGTTGATGGTCTCAGACGCGGAGGCAACTGGGAATCATCCTCTGCCACCCGGATTGAGGCGAATCACTACATGACCACAAGGACTTAAAAGCGCACTGGGAATTGGGCATTTCAAATTGGGTGAAAAAAAAGCTCAATGTGATTGGCTAAAGAGGAGTTCCTAAAACCAAAGAAACAACAAAAAAAAATGCAATTTGTGAATCAAAACCTGGCAGGAAAGTCACAAAAAAGCCACACACAAATCCAAAGCGATCCACACACGTGAGGATTTGCAAATGCAGATCCAACAATCCATAAATAAATGTAACAACAATGGTTTGATGCAAATTAATTCAAGAACTTGATAGATACGTATTTGTAAAAATGTTTTGAATTTAAGTGAGAAGTATGTGTGTTGGCAGTTGGGAAAATATTTGTGGCCTCACTTTTATGAATTAAAATTTGTGAATTCGGATTAGTGAATGTGAATTGTGCTGTGCATTTATGAATTGTGTTTTGTAAATAAACACTTTTTGAGATCATTCTGGCTCCATACTCCTCGGCCGGTAAAACAGTACGTTCTTTAGTTATGGATGCGAGTAGTATGAGTAGATTCCAGACATACTTCATACAGGGATGTGGGTTTTTGACCCATGACCTGAATATATGACAACCACAAATAACCACAAAAATAATCTACTCTGGTTTTGCTAAACAAGCACCATTTAAGCACAAGGAATAACTTTCTTGGTATATACAGTATCTCACTTACAGCTGAAAAGAGCCATCTGACTCGCGGTTCACCGCCGTTCTTTTAAATCCAGCATTTTGAACGTGATGTCTCCTCAACTCCCGAGGGATTATGGGATCGTTAAGTGCCCAGTCAATCTGCTTTTCAGAATCTTGTCGGAAATAGTTGGTCATCCGGGTATTTCTCGCTTACTGTTTTATGAATACCAAGGATACGCACATACTACTCAATTGGCATATTGTTTTTGGCATAATATATAGTAGGGAAGTATGGATATTCGGACGCAGCACATGTGAATTCTGCGACAGTAGATCGAAAGTTTTTTTTAGCTGAAATCAGTCAGTGCTTACCGAAATTCAAAGCACTGACCCCAGTGGCTACATGGGCACATATGAGCTTCAGATTCCAGGTGAAATCTCCACAGACTGGTGCCAAAAGCAAGTTGTACAGCAAGATGTTTCTAGAATGGATATTTTATTAACCATACACCTTAAAGGAATAGTTCACCTATTCCTCATAATGCTGCCTTTATGTGCTTTTTCAGCTTCAAAGTTCTGGCCACCATTCAGTTGCATTGAATGGACCGACAGAGCTGAAATATTCTCCTAAAAATCTTTGTTTGTATTCAGCAGAAGATAGAAAGTCATTCACATCTGGGACTGCATGAGGGTGAGTAAATGATGAGAGAATTTTCATTTTTGGGTAAACTATTCCTTTAACCCAAACCTAACCATTAGACGAGCAAAAACATTGATCTTAGAGGGAAAATGCAACCTATGAATCGTGCTCATCATTGTTCATGTAAACGCGATTACTTCCTGGTTTCCATGGGTCTCTTTGGCCATTCGCGCAACATGATATCAGTAGCGCCACAGGAAAAGGTAAACACATTTGAATTGATGCAAAGATGTCTAATGGAAGATGATGCTTGTCAGCAACTCAGCAGAATGTGGTCAATGTCAGGGAACCAGAACATTCGGTAGCAACATGTCGGCTTCCCATGTTGTTTGACTCAGATTTAGCCTTTGCAACAACCTACCCATGACAACTAGCCCTGGTTTTCCGAGGTGTATATATATATATATATATATATATATATATATATACACACACACACACCAATTTCACAATGACACAAAGTCAATGCACTCTGCTATGATGCTGTTAATATACTTATGCTAGACCACTGAAAGCTCACTGGGCGGTCAAGTGCTAAATGAACCAAAGGTGAGGAGTGGTGACAACAACCATCACAATCTCCAGCTGTTCGATCCCAGCCTACACACACTCATCAGTCGTGGGTCAGTGACTATGAACAGAGGGGGTTACTGTCACCACATGGCATGATCCAGGGCCCAAAAGAGAAACAATTACCTAATGGGGGTTTACAACCCTCTGCTGAATGTTCTCCCCCCAACCACACAAACACAGCACTCATGCATCACAGGCTATAGCTGCTACAACACTGCCTGGCTGCTGTATTTCTGAACAGTAAAATGTATGTGGATGTGTGGCTGGAGAGTCTCCCTCTCTCTGGACAATAACAGTGGTGCTTCAAAATGAATCAGCATCAGGAGCACCCACCATGTATTGTAGAAATATGTGCCTGCACATAAACTCTTCAAATTTAATCTCAAATCTATCCACAAAAAGTAGCAATATTGGTATATTTTGGGAGGGAGGAAGATCCACCAAGTTTACTCAGGAACTGAGGGGAAGACAGCTACTATCACCTTCTCATTTACAGGTAAAGAATCCTCAAAGATTTAATGGAAAACAGGATTTTCCTAGCTCTTTTAAAATAAGAGTTCTATATACCATATATGGAATCTTTCACAACACTAAGATCCCTCCACAGTCCAGCTAGCCCATTTATGGAAACTAAGCTAGCAACGATGCCATCACAGCATTGACATAACAACCATGAGCACATATAACAGATATGATCACCTACATTTTCTGTACAAATAAATTCAGGGGCGGGGTTAAGATTCCCAAGGCCCCAAGCAGCCGTCAAACCAGGGGCCTCCTTGAGCGTTTTGCCCAATTCCCAATGTGCTCTAAGTCCTCGTGGTGGTGTAGTGACTCGCCTCAATCTGGGTGGTGGACGACGAATCTCAGCTGACTCCGCGTCTGAGACAGTCAACCCGTGCATCTTATCACGTGGCTTGTTGAGCGCGTTACTGCGGAGATATAGCGCATGTGGCGGATTCACGCCATTCACCATAGCATCCATGCACAACTCACCACGCGCCCCACCGAGAGCGAACCACATTATAGCGATCACGAGGAGGTTACCCCATGTGACTCTACCCTCCCTAGCAACCACGCCAATTTGGTTGCTTAGGAGACCCTGCTGGAGTCACTCAGCACGCCCTGGATTTGAACTAGCGAACTCCATATGTGGTAGCCAGCATCTTTACCACTGAGCTACCCAGGCCCCCTTTGTCGATAGTGATTTTAAGTCATAATTTTTAATTCATCCAATCAGCCATTGTAGCCAAGTAGATTGAAAATGTTTAATGAAATAAAAATCTATAAAAAAAAAAAAAAAAAAATTTAAAAATGAAGGTACGTTTCCGCAGTTTTTCACAAAATGAACGCAGGAAAGAATGGTATTTAATGTATTATACACTCACTGAGCAATTTATTAGGAACACAACGGTCCTAATAAAGTGCTCGACGTGGTCTTCTGCTGTTGTAGTCCATCCGTCTCAAGGTTCGACGTGGTGTGCATTCTGAGATGCTATTCTACTCACTACAATTGTACAGAGTGGTTATCTGAATTACTGTAGCCTTTCTGTCAGCTCGAACCAGTCTGTCCATTCTCCGCTGACCTCTCTCATCAACAAGGTATTTCCATCTGCAGAACTGCCACTCACTTCTTTTTTTTTTTTTTTTTTTTGGCACTATTCTGAGTAAACTCTAGAGAATGTTGCATGCGTGAAAATCCCAGTATATAAGCAGTTTCAGAAATACTCAAACCAGCCTGTCTGGCACCAACAATCATGCCACGGTCGAAATCACTGAGATCACATTTCCCCCATTCTAATGGTTGATGTGAACATTAACTGAAGCTTCTGACCCATATCTGCATGATTTTATGCATTGCACTGCTGCCACGTGATTGGCTGATTAGATAATTACATGAATAAGTAGGTGTACAGAGGTTCCTAATAAAGTTCTCCTTGAGTGTATAATAAATATAATTATTACTTAAATTATAATTATTATTACCAACATATATTTTCACAACAATTTTTTTTTTTTTCCTAAATGAACTGGGTGTGCTAAAACTACAGCTTCACTCACTTAGACTATATTTTGGAACCCAGCTGAATATTATTTATTATTGTTCAGTCAAGTTTATTATAATTATTATAATATTATACTGAATTATTATTATTATTTTGAGGATTTGTTTTAATACATTTGTGATGAGGAGGGTGTGGCCGTGCCGTAAGGATGGACACCTGGCGCTGAATTACCCCAATCAGTCGGGAGAGGGATGAGCCGGAGACACCAGTGGGAGAGAGTGAGATGAACACAGCTGATGAACGTGTGTATTCTGCGTTGGGCTGGGAAGGGCAGCAGTTCAAGTGACTCACAGAGCTCACAGAGCTGTGTGTGTGTGTACTGAAAAGCAGTTTTATGTTGTGTCCAAGTGAAAGTGTGTCCAATTAAAGTCTTCCGTGAACTGTTCACCCGTCTCCCGCTTCCTCCTCCTTAGGGAAGGCAGAGATCTGCCACAACAATATTAATAGATTTCTGTCGTATTTACTTCACCTGGAGCTTTTATTATGGTGGAACACTGAGAGTGCACTGCCGTGTAAGTGTGTTTTTGACAGTTTACCATGTTCCTCATTAAACAAAAAATTTAATGAGGACCATCTTAAAGGTCAGTGAAAGGGTATAAAATAGTCATGTAAGTAAAACTAAATAACAGCATGATCGTTTAACACAAGAAACCTTGACTAACATTGTGAGTGGACTTGAACTGCATCTCAGTAAAAAGAGAGGCGATCTTCTGATGCCCAAGATGTAGCCGAGGTTTAAAGGAATATTTTGGGTTCAATTTTACAACCAAAAATTGGCCATATTCACTTTCATTGTCCCCATTCATTTCCATTGTAAGTTCCTCACTGCAACCTTTTTTTTTTTTAAAGGAGGAACGAGTCGAGTTATTTTTGTGGTAATCAAAATTATGCCACAAATGTTGTCGATTGAGTTTAACTTGTATTGAACCCAGAACATTCCTTTAACAGCTCAGACTTAGATATTGACTCACGGTCTGATTTTGGATCAGTCTGTCAGGCAGTAATCCCCCTTACATATAATGTAGCTTAGACCTGGCTGAGCTGTTGACTCAGCCTATGACTGATTCTGGATCTGTCTGTCAATTTGAATGGCATCTCCTGCTCTTACCTGTGATCTAGCTTCAGTCTGCCCTTTCTACAGAAAGATATCTGGGTAAACACTGCATCCTTTTTCTGTGTTCCTGTCTTTCTATCTGCTGGGGGGATATGAAACAACTAGGTATATTTTTAAGTGCAAAACTGAAATAATCTCTCCAACTTTTACATTTATATAAAGATAAGTAACACTATACTTAAGCAATAGTGTAATCAAAGGTGAATTCTGTCATTTCTGCGCCACAAGCATCACCAAACAGACTTGCAAAAATAATTACAATTTTCAAACATGTTTCTCGAACAACCCCACATCTTCCATTGGTTGGACAAACAGTCACGGCATTGGTTGAGCCAATAGTGCTAATGCTATCGCCAATATCGGGCTGTTTTTTTTTTTTTTTTTTTTTTTTTTCTTTTCAGGGAAATCAACCTTCAAATGGCTTACCTATAGTTATCTCTGCGTATTAAAGGGATAGTTCACCCAAAAATGAAAATTCTCTTATTTACTCACCCTCATGCCATCCCAGATGTGTATGACTTTCTTTCTTCTGCTGAACACAAGCAAAGATTTTTAAAAGAATATTTCAGCTCTGTAGGTCTAAACAATGCAACTGAATGGTGACCAGACCTTTCAAGCTCCAAAAATCACACAAAGGCAGCATAATCCATATGACTCCAGTGGTTTAATCTATGTTTTCAGAAGCGATATAATAGGTGTGGGTGATAAACAGATCAATATTTAAGTCCTTTTTTTTTACTATAAATCTCCAGTTTCATTTTTTCATTCTAAAAGTGAAAGAGAAAGTGGAGATTTAGAGTAAAAAAGGGATGTAAATATTGATCTGTTTCTCACCCAGAGTGATTGCATCACTTCAGAAGACATACAGTATATTAAATCACCAGAGTCTTGTGGATTACCTTTATGCTGCCATTATGTGATTTCTGGAGCTTGAAAGATCTGGTCACCATTCAGTTGCATTGTATGGACCTACAAAGCTGAAATATTCTTCTAAAAATCTTTGTTTGTGATCAGTCATATATATCCGGGATGACATGAAAGTGAGTAAATGATGAGAGAATTGTAATTTTTGGGTGAACTATGCCTTTAAGTTGGGATTGGAAGTATTTTAACATCAGAAAAAAATATGCATTTCACCTTTAAGGAAAGGGACAGATTCTGAGAATTGTGAACTGAATTTAAATGGGCATCACTACAGTGATTTGGCAGCACAATCAGAAGCTCATGCATACTTAATGAAAGATTGGTCCCTATTTTAAGGCATTTCCCCCCAAGTGTCTCAAATGACACAAAGTCTCAAGACTTATATGTCCCCAAAAGTGACAAATAAATAAATATTTAATTGGAGGATGTGGTACATTGCTAAAAATGGACAATATCACAACTCAACTGTTTCCAGTACAATTTCAAGGTCTGTGTCTTATTTTTCACAAAATGGAGCTTGATATCTCTACTCATCTTGGCATTTGACATAAATACAAGCTGTAGGTAAAAAATAGCAACGCTGTAAAGTGCAAGGCCAGCAAGGAGCTTGGAAGTACCAAAGGCAGACATATTTAACACATTCCAAAATACATCAGAGCAACAATACCATGTGCACATTCAGCACACAAACAGGTTCTAAAAATAGCCACATCTGAAAAATCTTTTTTTTTTTCTTCTCGCGGTTGAGGTTCCAAGAGCACTGCAGCACCCAGAGTGTTGTGTTCCTGATGCCCCCAGTTCAGATTTCTAATGTGACCTACATTCAAACTTCATCACACAAGCAGTGGGGACTTTGACTTCTTGGCTGACTTTGCTCTAAGAGGAAAACTAAGGCTATGGCCCCATCAGTGGCTTTGCAAGATTTATTTTACAGTTGAAAAGGGCAATATAGAAGACACTAAATGAGATCCTGATTTAATGACAAAACAAACTAAACAAAGCAAAAGTCTTATTCCCACAGGCAAAAGTGCAAAGAAATAAAAAATAAAAATGAAAGGTGGAACCAGGAGCATGGCTTCCAATGTTCTTAGTAACATGTTTCAAATAAAAATTTACAGCCTTATGTCATTCAAAAAATAAATAAATAAATAAAAAATAAGGGAAAAATAAGAGTTTTAAGAATCGGTGCACCCGAAAATGAAAATTCTGTTATTACTTGTGCTCCTGCAATAGATTGAGCACCAAAGTCATGGGTTTTATTCCAAGGGAACACACAAATGAACAAAAAAGGTACAGGCTACCTTGAATGCACTGCAAGTCACTTTGGATAAAAGCTTCTGCCAAATGACTAAATGAAGATTTACTCATCCTCATGTCATTCCAAAACAGTATGTTGTTGTGGTTTTTTTTTTATTCAGGTGGAAGCAAAAAGGATAATTTTTGAAGAATGTACATGCTCCACTTTTCCATACAACAACATTAGTTTCCACACAACAAAAGTAGTTCATACGACATTTGGTATCGACTGCTGAAATTTTGCTGTTGTTACAACCCTAGTAGCATCATGAACTTGGTTTGTAATAAGATAATAATGTATAAAAATAATAATAGACCTCAGGAGCACACTGTAAGTAAAGACTCAACAAGAAAAGGACCTGCATAGTTCTCCTTGGTCAAGCTTTAAAGCAATCGATCACCCAAAAAATTATAATTCTCTCATTTACTCACCCTTTAATCACCTCAAACTTGTATGACTGACTGACTTCTGTGGAACACAAAAAAGATATTTCCAAGGCTATATGACGTGTTTATATCCATTCAATGCAAGTCAATGGAGTCCAAAACTTTCAAGCTCCAAAAGGGTCATAAAGGCAGCATATAAAGGTAATCCATACAACTAAAGTGATTTAATCCATGTCTTATGAAGCGATATGATGGGTTTTAGGTGAGAAACAGACCAAAATGTAACTTGACTTGCATTGTGCAGCTCTAAACACATAATTTATCCTTGAAAATATCTTTCTTTGTGTTCTGAATAAGAAAGTCAGTCATACGAGTTTGAGACAGCATAAGGATGAGTAAATGATGAGAGAATTTTCATTTTTGCGTGAACTATTCCTTTCACTTCATTTCAATTTATCACTGACCCACATGCCAAGGAAAAGTTTCTTCAGCTTCTGTCTTTTAGATCAAGCCACGTTGCTTGAATTTATGAAGAAAATTCCCTGCCATAATGCTAGGGTGTTGTGGGAGGTTGCCAGGGTGTTGATATACGGTTACTAGGGTGTTCTGAGTGGTTGCTAGGTGGTTGCTAACTGGCCCAAGTCAAAAAAGTCTACCCCAAAGTCCTCTAGATTTGGCTCGGAGCCCACCTTCAATTCAAGTCTATGGAATGTTTTCCCCCACGTTTTATTGTCAGCTAGGTGGAAATCATGTGTCTAATTGCTTCGATTAGTAACAGCAAACCTCTCCTCAATAAAATTCATGATTTAAGGTATCATGTCAGGAATATTCCATTGTTATTAGTATTTATGTCGGTGGCACAATAGTTTAATATTTAAAGGGATAGTTCACCCAAAAATGAAAATTCGCTCATCATTTACTCACCTCATGCCATCCCAGATGTGTATGACTTTCTTTCTACTGCAGAACACAAAGATTTTTCCTTACAATGCAAGTGAATGGTGACCAGACTTTTGAAGCTCCAAAAATCACATAAGGGCCACATAAAAGTAATACATAAGACTCCAGTGGTTAAATCCATATCTTCAGAAGCGATTTGATAGTTGGGGGTGAGAAACAGATCAATATTTAAGTCCTTTTTTACCATAAATCTCCACTTTCACTTTCATTCACCTTTTGAAAGAGAAAGTGGAGATTTATGGTAAATAAGGACTTAAATATTGATCTGTTTCTGCCCATTTTTCCACACATCTGGAATGGCATGAAGGTGAGTAAATAATAAGAGAATTTTCAATTTTGGGTGAACTATCCCTTAAAGGTGTTTGTTCAAATCCCTAACCCTATTACAGAGACAACAGAAAACATAAAACAACAAATCTAAAACCTTGACTATGTTTAATACAATAGCTGGATGTTCGCTTTAGGTTCACCTAACTGTAACACGGCTTTGACTTCAAAACGCTGGCCTCTTAGCCAAGTAAATGCGTTGTATGTATGTATGTATGCGCATACTAATCTCTCAACGATGGAAAATCACAGCTGCAAAGTAGACAAAAATAGTAAGCTTGTCCTGTATTATTCAGCAGTGTCTGATCGCTCTTATACATAATAAGTGCTAAAATGAGCATGTATCCATATTCAGATCATTAAAGGTCACACAACAGTGTGCCATACAGTGAAACTAGCACCACATTAGGAGCCTTTGTGCATTACATACTCTAGAAAAGAAAAAGGTGAGCATTCCAGTGTGCCTTGCATTTGTTCTTAAGGCCGATAAACACTAAGCCCACACTAATTCAAAGAAAACAATCACATGTGAATGTTATTATATAAATATCGCTGGTACAACCAGGTGCCCATGTGCCCACAGAATTACTTAGGGGGAGACTAGGGGAAGTTTTTAATACACTACATTTCTTGCTAAGTAAAATTATTTTCTTTTTTTAGAAAAAGAAGTGCAATCATTTCCCTTTGTAAGAAATTTGTAATGGGGGCAACTGCAACACTCTGGCTGCTGGTATACTGTATTAAATTAAATTTTATGATCTAGTCTTTGTCAGTAGAAATCTATTAACATAACAGCTGTTTTGGAGCATATAAATGTTTCTTAAAGCAAAAGATGCCAGGTAAATTTGTTGTAGTGATTTATAAAAGAACATGTAAAAATTGTCCCTTTTCTCCACTATCCCAAACCAGACAACAAAGAACTTTCACAGATTCTTTGTTTTTGTTAGTGCTGGGTCAGCTTCACCTCTCAAGACCATAGCAACACAAACGTTACCTGCTATTGTGAAATCTGACATAACACGATTGTCCAGAGATAAAACGTATAGAGGAGTTAAGGGGAGGTATTGCATTCCTAGAGAGCAATACTGCAGTAAATGGAGAGGCAATCTATCAAAGGTAACACTTGAAGTGACTCCAAGTCTCATCACCGTGATTCGGTTAGTGGTGTAACGTAGGCTGTTGTTAACGCATTTGAAAACGACTCATTTTCATCATCGTTCTAATAGTAGTCAAGACTATTCCTTTACTGATGTTTAAATGTTTGCAAAGTTACTAAAGGACTCGTGTTGTTTGGCTTAAAATAAAAATAAAACAAATATTTCTACAAAAAAAGCAGGTTAGCTTGAGATGCTAAATCTTCACTGCTCACTCACAGAAGTAATTTAATGCGTTTTGAGATGCCCTCCCAGTTAAATACATAAGAATTAATTGAAAAATGCACTTGTGACTGGGATGTGTTTGTTCTGAGCTGAAGCGGTTATCTGCATGCCTTGATTAAATTTTTTATGAGCCTGACCCAGTGAGTAATACAGGCAGCGCTCTCTCTTGCTCCCATTCCTGCCTTTGCCTCTCTCTGTAATCTATAAATGAAAACACGCACTGACATAAATGGAAAAATAAAACCGATCAAAATAAGTGGCAAAACATCACATTTGTAAGTGGGGAATTCACACATAGCATGTCCATGAGCTTTTTTCTCACCAACATCAAGATTTTATGGTTAAATATTATATAAATGTAAAAAGGGAAATATATATATTTTATTTTATATATATGTATATTTTAGGTGATGTATCTGGTCACCATTTAGTTTACGGTTTTCCACCACTTTTAATTACATTTTTGCCTTTACTAGTTCATTATAAAATGGTGTGACAAATGAATTTTTAAAAGTACAAATAATCCATTTAGACTCCTAATAAATCATAAAAGCTGCATGCATAATACGTATAATGAATTAGCGATATTCTGTTTAAAATAGTTTTAGATGGAGTATAGAATGTCAACTACCTTAAAGAATTTCATGTCAACTTTCCAAGTCCAGTTTCTTTTACATTTTTACCAAATGTTCCAGGATGACATGGATGACTGAAACTTCACAAACATTAAATCACAGACATGAGACACTATCACTCCTTAAAAAAAGAAATCATCCATTCTTTGCACTGTATAGAAATAATCTGCTGCATTACAGGAAAAGAAAATGACACTGGTGCATTCGTGCCTCCTAGATAGCAAGTCTAGAAACTTGTAAATATTAAGGCTTGTATTTTATTAGAAACAAGTCTCTAGTTAGCACAAAAGGACCTGCTACATTTTATGGGATATTTACACTTGGTCACTTTATGTGTTTTTACTGATTGGCTGGCTATCCGACTGAGTAAGCACATTCCATTTACACTTGGCCACATAAATGTGTCTCCGCCAAACAGATATAAATCTGATGTTTAATTACCGCACTATATGCAAATAAAAACGAGTTCACTACCATGATTATGCTAATGCCGGGCAGTGTATTTAAAAGACGTGATTTTTTATTTGATTCCAAGTGACTTTGTCGTTGGGTATTTGTGTGTGCAAGCTGTGTATTTTTCCCCTAGGGGCTTGTCGTAGGTAAGATGCATCATGCTGTGCTCATTGTCAGTGTTTAGTTTCAGTTTCGTCAGCGATCTGCATCAAATAAATGTAGACAAAAGTTCATCTCTCTACAATGTCCATTCATTTCATACTTTGTTATTATTTATTGTGCGATGCGTGCCCTATGCAAATACTCATTTGCAGCTGTTATGTTTCACATTTTCCCTATGCTGACAGAGCACTATTTGGGTGGAGTATAATTTACATATGTAGCTTGAATAGCAAGATGCATTTACACTTGACTGAGTTTTGAATGGAATGTGCCTTAAACCAACTCCAGAGGTGGTTTGAGTGATGGGATTTATATCCGTCTCGAATCCATCTTGGGGGGCATTTACACTTAGTCTTTTCATGATCGGATAGCTATCCAATCAGTAAAAACACATTAAGTGACCAAGTGTAAATACCCCCTTAGCAAACCAGCTTAATATAACCAGAGCAATGGCCTTATCTTTCTAATAAAGCACTTCTATCATTTCTCTGAAAGGAACGGACATGAATTAAAACAAAAAAACAGTTCCATTACTCATCTAGAGAATATTTCAAGAGAAGAATAGAATACTCTGAAGTAGGGCTGCACAATTAATTAAAAAAAAATAATCGAGATTACAATTACAGCTGTCGGAATTATATAATCGTGAAAAGTGTCAATTACAGCATTCCATTTAGGGGTACTCCCATTGCGCCAACATTTTCGATTTAGAACATATTTTTTGGGCCGTCATGTGCATTAATGCAAAGGCAAATCTGACATAGTCTAAAGGCATATCGGTAATGCTCACTATCTAAATAAAACTGAGTACAATTTATTCAAAATGTGAATAACACTTTTTGTTTTTCATGCAGTTAAAATATTAAAGCAATTCAGGAATACAGTTCTCAAGATGTTTTGATGCATAGCCTACATAAAGGATATGGCATGCAACTGCCCCACAGAAAATAAGTATTGTAATTAAATATCAAAGGAAATAATCAGCAATTATGATTTGTCATAATCGTGCAGCCCTACTCTGAAAAAAAAAATAAAAAAAAATAATATATATATATATATATATATATATATATATATATATATATATATAAATATAAAAATAAAATGTATGCTATATATGTGTGTTCATGTGTAATTCCAAACAGGCTTACTTAGTATTTAATTATTATGTGATATGGTATTTAATTATTATGTGATACAGTTTGTAATTACACATTGTTATTGCGGATGGCATTATAGTCTACTAGTGTAACTAAACAGCATAACATTGAGCACCTTCATATGTAGCTCAGTGGTTCAAATAAAAATGCTAGGGCAGTTTGTTCCCACACTGGATTCATGATGCATAAACAGTTTTCATGATGCATTTTAGCAAGGCCACAGTTTCCAAGAAGATTGAAACCATAAGCAAGACTGCACATACCTTGTGGTCACAGTATATCTGTAGAATCGTGAGAGATATACCTCTGTGTGCTAGCCGAAAGCAAATAAAACCTATTTTTGAAGCTGATGTGTGTGATTTTTGCAAAGTAAAAAGACTTTCTCAAATCCCAGCTTAATATTCAGAGAAAACAATAAGTAATCCATTAGTAAGTTGATTTCACCTAAAAGTGTAACACTGTTGCACTATGAAATATTCCTCTGTATGTTTGAGCGGCCCATCCAGCCTGACACAGCAACAATGGCTCGACCAATGGCGGGAGTTTTGGGCGGGAGTTTATGTTTGTTCAACAAATGACAAATAGGGGAATATTCGGGAAAGCTGTTTAAAGACCATGTTTATTTTGGCAATTCCGTTAGGTGACACTAGTGGCGCAAAAATTAAACACTTCAGCAATATTTGCTGACCTCACTGACATCCTTAACCTGTTGAACATACTGGTTTTCATATGACTATGACCAGAGATTTGTTTAGCTGTACAAGTAATAAAAAAATTCAACTGAAAACACCTTTAGTTTGACACAAGCATTAATCAAAAGGCAAAGCACCAATAAATGGCATGTCCAGGCTGGAGGCGACGTACGTACAGTTCAAAGGGATACAAGATATTGACAGTCCTGTCACAGCTGAGGCGTTTGAGGGCCTTTACCTTCTCTTCTGTCTAAGTGCTGCTCGCAAAACGTTGACAGATTAGTACTCTACCGGTTTATCAAAACAACTGAACTTTACAATGGTTTGCCCTGGCAATGGTAATAATACGTTCAGATTGCAGAATACCAGCTGATCACAGAGACCCAAGCTGATGATTCGTTTTTCCTCCTTGCACATGTTTTTAGAAACCCACTGATTATAAAAATCTTTATTTTTAAGCATATTTTGTTTTGAGGTAAATTTTGTGGGACATCAGATTCAAATTGCAGTGTATGGAAAAATCTTGATTTTTAAGCACATTTTGCTTTAACAGGGCTCCAGACTAAAAAAAATGACATAGGAGCCAAAGGCTCCTAAACTGAAAAATTAAGGAGCCAAATGGCTGTTTTTAGTCACCAAATCACAGAATTGCTTGATTTA